>NC_067250.2:214061255-214364286 GCF_019359855.2 Lolium perenne | reverse complement strand
TGCACACCCTTACCCGTAATTTGACAACTCGTAACTACAATACCAAAATAACTTTCAAAAAAAACTTTGAATCCAAACGGGGCTTAACTATCAAAACATCGCCTTTTTCCAGAAAAAAACTTCTGCCAAAAGAAGAACAGTTTTTTACACCACCAATTTTGTTTGCTCAAAATAACCAGGCTGACAACCTTCCCCTGTGCTGTATCCAGTCAAGCCCCAGACATACTGAGCGAGTACAATGTCCATACTCCCATACATTCTAGTACAGTAGAAAAGTTGATCCACACTTTGAGGTGTACTGCAGAACCAAAATTAAGGAGCACCGACCAGTTTATATTCAGATTGAATTATCCGTGGTGGGTTGGTCCAATCTACATGCTACCAGAACAGCCACGCAAAGATCTTGACTTAATGAAGAAAATTTAGACTTCCAAAGGAACTTATGGGGCTTGATTTGGTCAATCACTTGGGCCTCTATTTGTAACAAGACTTAAGACACATCTTCTCTGTCATGAATCAACACAGCCACACAGGTTATATCTTCAGCCGCACATACAAATGGATGTAAATCATGTAGAAAAGAACTTGTATGTCCAGGTAAAGGAGGCATGGCAAAGCGATAGCATCATCCCAACGGTAAAAGAACAATCTTTTATTCTGAAGGACCAAGAATACTCCAACGGCAGTGTAGTCAATTGACTACACTTTTTTTTGGCAATATAGACTGAACATATGCGAAAAATAATAATAAATCGTACAAATATATGTATTTAACTACAAAGTTCAAACTGACTACACAACCTTATTGTCCTGGCTCCATCACTGACCAACACGGCACCCCTCACGCCCATTTCTGTTCATCGGATTTATTCGTGAAACTACCATCATTCTTTCATGCCCTGCAAAAGAAAAACATCATCCTTCCAGACTTGTTGAGTGAGTTGCACGCTTGCCTTCCAAGAATCATGCTGGGAACACCAACTGCCGGATAATATGGCATAGAGCCCGGAGGAATCCCTGGTGTTCAACTTCCTCAGGAAGCCTCAGCATGCTCGCCACCTTCTCAAACTTCTCCTGCCCAATGGAGGCATCCCCAGGTGAGGACAGTGGCCCGAGGTCCTTGTGGAGCTCCGGCGGCGACAACGCCCACTGCATAGCCCAGACAGAGAGGGGCCGCATGTAGTGTAGCCCACGGTAGCCACCCTCCGCCGTCCATGCCTCCGGCGTCTGGAACGCATACCTGAATATTAGTTAGATTTACTCATTGTCAGTCACTCGTCATGGGGTTCATTTCAGTTTTTAGGCACGGTTCGGTGTACTGACCCGAAGCCATCTTTGGACCAGCTGGCGTCGTGAACGCCCTTGGCCGTTCGGAACGCGGCCTCCAGCATGCCCTCGTGGATCATGCCGGCCGCGACGGCGTAGGTGGTGCCCGACCATATCTCCTTGGACTGCGTCGATGACATGTCGATGGTGCCGTCCGGCCGCATCCCGTTCACCGCCCCGACTGTCCCACCCTTCACCCGCATGACGTTGTAGTCGAGCACCGTCCCCAGCGCCCTCCGGGCCTTCTCCTCCTCCACGACCGGCTCCAGGCCGCACACGTGAGCATACCATTGCCCGGCGAGCTGGTCGGCCTGGATGGAGGAGCTAGTCTTGCCACCGCTGTTGTCGTAGTTGAAGTAGGTGCCGTTCCAGAGCTCGTCACTGTACACGCGCTTCGCCCTTTGGTGCCGCGCGCGGAAGTAGCACTCGGCGTCTCCATCGCCGATGATGCGTGCCATGGCCGCAGCGGCCTGCAGCGCGACGACCCAGATCCCGCCGGTGTAGGCGCTTACGCCGGACACCGACCATAGGTCGTATGTTTGGTCAGGGCGGCCCTCGTTCTCGATCATGCCATCCCGGTCCCGGTCAAACTGGTCCATGTAGGCCATGGCCAGGTACACTGCCGGCCACGTCGCCCTGGCAAAGGCAACGTTGCCTGTTGCGACAACGTCCCGGTAAATCTGCAGAACAAACTTCGGGTTGAGATCCTTCCAGCGCGACGGGTCATGGATCATGTAAGCGTTCAGCTCAAACCACGGGTCATTCAGCCCCACGTCGTGCGGCACCGAGCCGAGAACCTGCACATAGTTTTGTTCAGGTGAGGTCGTCAGGTGAAACTCTCCCACTGTTTTTCTCAATAAAATGGCAGGAAATAATAAATGGCGCCACCGCACTAGCATACCTTACGCGGCACGGTCTTGCCGTTTAGGGTGCGCATAGGGCGGGGGTCGTGGAGGAGGACGGCCCTAGCAAAGTCCCGCTGGAGGCTGAGCTCGATCTCCGGGAAGAGAGAGAGCAGCGCAAAGGAGGCATAGAAGTGGACGTCGTAGGTGTTCCACATGTGGTACTCCATCCCCTCCAGGTATAAGAACTGCCCCACATTCTCCTCGCTGTCGCCCAGCAGTGCTGCACCAAATGCTGCGGCCGAGTGCAGATTCTCTGTCACGGATGTCATCTCACGTAGGACGCCATCCGCCGTGGTCTTGCTCGTGCCGGTGGCGGTGCCCTGCAGGTCTGTGTGGAACACGTCAAGGGAGAATGGCTCAGTCCCTGTCCCAGATGAGGCAACACTGATCTTTGGAGGCAGTCCATCTGTGTCCCTTGTCATAGAGATGTATGGTCAGTTCCGTTCTAGGAAATTTGTAGTATAAGAGATCAGAACGTTGCCGAGAGTGAGATCCGCAAATTCGCAATCACCTGTCCATATGGTGCCTCCAGCATTCAGATAGTAAAGTTCGTTGAACAGTGCAATCGGATACCTGAAGACAGTTACGACAGTAGTTGTTAAAGATTAGAGGCATATGGTGTCAAGATTACGATATCAATACCAATTTTTTTTTAGCACCAATCAGTTTAGGTACTAAGTCTATAAATTACTTCGTGCCTAGTGATTTTATACCCTGGAAGACTCTGGAGAAAACTCTGAAGAGAGTAGTATGAAATGATTACCACTCAGGCAGTCTTTTGTCTTGCAGAATAGGTCTCTGCCACTCTTCAATTTTAGACTCCCAATCCAAGTGTTCTACATTGAGAGAAGGAAGAGCAAATGAGCGTCAGAATTCTGACCAACAGTGCCTTTTCCCCCCTGTGTCTAACAGTCAACAGATCTTACCAAGAAGGGCATCATGAGCCAAGCTCTCTGCAGCTGCATCTCGGTTGAAGCCATAGAATTTGGTGTACCTCCTGTTCCAGAATACCATGTCAGCGACAAGGAAAAATAGCTAATACTAGTAAACCATGCAGATTCAGCAAATATGCAGGCACATCACCTGTGATACGTTTTCCGGTCTGGGAACTTGACCTCGGGGCAGGACCACGACACCGCAAAGGACACCACGCGGGTTCCCCCAGCTGGCACCGTGGTTGCTGACGCAACAGCTGCTCCAATGGATGATCCAGGCTTCGACACCCTTGGCTCTTTGTCGGTGCGGGCTTCGTTGAAGGAACCATGCTATGTGCAGCAGATGTGCAATGATCAGAATATTACATGTTCAGAGAACATTGGCGCAAGTTGCGAACGAACTGGGTGGATGCTGACACGTGTTGAAGGTTGTGCATATGCTGTAAGTAGTACCTTCTTGATCTCCTCCCACATGTTCTTCGCCGTGAAGTCGCCGGAGTTGGAAGATCCCATCGTGAAGAAAGGGCAGTCTGTGACACGTACGTCCTCTGTTTCTTGAGATGCGATTGCAAATGTCACTGGCGGGTGCCCATCCGCAGTCCTACATTTGTGTCATCTCAAGTTCACTGTTACATTACAGTCTTTATCATTTGAAGTTCTGCACAATGAACTATTTAACATACCTGTGATGGAGAAGAACCCCATGCACACCATCGCGCTCTCTATGCAAGAACAAAGAGTATAATGGAAAGAAAATAATTAAGGTTGTCAGGGAGATTGATGAAAATGGCATGAAATAGAATTTGTGACGAAACAAAAGACAGACGATATTTGACGTTCATTACATCATCTTAGAGTTGGTGTGATTTCCTGTCAGCTCTGATTGCCCACCAACAGAATTCTAGATAAATAAACAAAGGTCAATTATTCACTCGAAAATGCTTTATCTTTTCATTGAAAGAGTAAAATGTTTGGCTTAAACTTACAGCCCATGTGAAGAGTAAAGTTACATCCGCAGCTGTGCTCCCAGAATTATGCACCTGCAAAACTCGGCAGCAGAAGTAAAAGAAGGAGCATCTCAATTAGCATCAATTACATTTGCAGCAGATAAAGAAAAAAATAGTAGAAGCTATACCGTAAAGGTGAAAACTGCAACAGGGAAGCTGCTCTCCCTGTAGTTGTGAGGGAGGAATGGTGATATCTGACGGCAGGTGATTTTGATTTCAGGGTCAGGTTCGCCTACGTTGCAATTGTGTTATCTTAATCAGTAATGGTGTACGTGATAACTTCTTCAGATAACTGACATGTATCTATCAGATAAGAGATAAAACTGCATATGGAACTTTATTGCAGTAAATTACCATCATATACTGTCCAAGATCTTGGAAACAAGGCATGGTAAGTGCAATTCTTCTCCTTAAGTTTCCAGTCCCAAGATCCAATAGCGGCCTTATCGACTCCCCTGCAAGTATGCATAATGAACGAAATCTCTGGATGAGTGGTCAGAAATAAGATTGTTGAGATTCAAAGCTTACTTGAGGTCATCAGCACTGGGTGCGGACAACACCGTGGAGTAGCTCTTTCCGTTGGGACGTGAAATAAAAGCCTAGACAAGTGAATAGTGGTAATCACTAATTATATGTTTCTTTACAGTTAAGAGTGACAAGAGGCATTGCAAATCAGGAAATGGAAGAGTAAAGTATAGTTACTGAAAACTGATTTGCAAGGATAAGCTTTTCTTCATATAATGCTGGGAATATCTGAAAATGCTGAAAATACCCTCTGTAGCTTCTCCCGATGCTTCCTGCACTGATAACATGATATGTTTTGAGAACAGAACTGTATCATCCAAAGTATAATCAGCTAGAGGAACATATCCGAGTTAAAATCACCAAGGCAAGGTTAAATGTGACAGAAAAGCTTATTCCTCCTGATGTATATGGAGGTTAGTTAATTTAGAATCTGCAGAGAAAAGGCCAAAGTATTTACCCTATTCCACCAAGGGGTAGGCCACGGCAGCAGTTGACATTCCATTTCCTGAAGATATCATAGATTGTATCCTTCACAGGTGAAGAATTGTTTGTTAAGTTCGGTGACAAGGCAGAGTAAATTTACTTCAATGCTTGAAGTAAGAAGAATGATGTATTTTATAAATGTTCAACACTTACTCGGCCTTTTCCCTTTTCTTCGGCATTTATCATCACTCCCTTGAGAATCATGGGTATCTGCAGTACCACCAGAAGTGGTTAGCGTTAAGTCCACAAATGAAGTAACATACGTATACTTAGTACTCAACGCACAAAAATAATGTTCTTCGACCTGTCAGTTGATGATATGACTGGGCATACCATTTGCAGCAGATATCATTAGCAACAGTGACAGGTTTTTCTTAATGAAACACTTGGTGAAGGCCCTCAAACAGAGTATTCTTTCGATGCTTTTGAACCATTTTTGCCTCATTTTCAAACGAATAAGTTTTCAAACTTTAACCACATCCGACCTCCAAACACAATGTCTCCTTGTGTAGCGTCGACCAGGAGGTGTTAGATGTGGTTTAAGTTTACTAATTAGTACGTTAAGAAAAAGGCGCACAAAAGGGTCACATTCTTCAAAATATACTCACACAGAAATCTTGGAGATATAGAGTATGTTCAAATACTTACAATTGATACCACATCATGCATGGTCATGCTAAACATTTCAATCTTCTTTCCTTCGTCATCAAATTTCCTTTGCCAAGTTCTTGTCGCTGGTTGTGCACAATTGATTTGTGAGTGCGTCTAAAGTTAAGGAACATTAGTATCATGCTAGTTTACTGTGGCAAAGACATTATGGATTGAAGCATGTGTAAAGAAGAGCCTTGATAAAAAAAAACTGCCCTTACCTCTGTTTGCTCTAACTCTGAAGTTCCCATCTTGGTATGGATATTGTTTGGGTTCAAGCAGAGGAGCTATACTGTTCTTTCTCTGTAAAGAAGGCATGCACAGTTAGAACGAAATAGCCGAAGATAAGCCACCTACATTGAAAAGGGCCTGAATCAAGATCCAGTTTACTGATCTATGATAAGTTTTGTAGGCATATCTTGTTTCATGACAATATCTACTTGGAGATCATTGTGTAACAGATAATGAATATTGTGATGAAAGTTTGGGATTTCAAAGAATCAAAATGCGAAAAACACTGACACCTCAGATTTCATTTGCACAAATATCTCTGTATTCAAACTAACCATTTCCTTTCTCCAAGAAAATAGAACCGTTTTGAGTAGGAAATAATCGATTAAAATCATGTGGTCCAACATTCAACTTTCAAGCAACTACAGATAACTAACAAAGCGAGAAGAACAACAGTACCTGGATCTGAATGCGTCCACTCTACAACACCTGCATTGCTTGGCTCTGATCCTCAGCTTTGCTTTATAGAACTCAATCACTCAAACATGTGCAACAGTGGGTCTTATTGTCAAACAAAATAATCCCCTTTTTTAATTCTTGTGTGTCAGCGTAGTTAAATAATGCTGTCCTTTTTGTTCCCTTATCTTAAGGATAATAATAACATATAGTACGGGTACAGATCACTGCTAAGGTCACTTACCTGTTGGGGTTGCCAATCAGAAACCTCGCCTTGTATTGCTATTTGTTCTGTTCGATAGCCTTTTATTGTCTTAACCCTATGATTATATCGGAGCTGGACTCCACATGCTACTTTGCCAAAAAGGAATAAAGTTTTACAGGTTGTAATCAAGAACAAGATTGGTACAAAAGAAAGATCCATGATGAAATCTGACTCATCAGGTACTACTACAAGAAACTGCTCTTAAAGTAGCAGGACAAAGATGTTATCCATGCCAATGAGTGAGTTGAAATATGCACTTTCGCTGGTTTGCCATTTTTGGTAGCTAATAGCAGTTTGAGCCTCTGCAATCATGCACATTGCCACTGGAAGTCAATCCAGATATAAGGGGCGTACAATGCAGAAAGCGATATCTAGCTCTAACATGTAATGTATTCATGATGTTGACAAGTAACCAAGAAGCTTATCTTGGACATTAGTTGCAACAAAATAATGAGATTAGTATGCTATTTGTAAGTTGAGTTGGGACAAAGGCCTCGGTAGGTGTGGACATTTGCATATCAGCATGTTGGCCATGTGCAGTTGGCACATTGCCATTGAAAACCATCCGCGCAGCACAATGTAGAACTTAAATGCATAAAGAAGGAGCGGCTTGGTGACCTCAACTTGCTGAAGATCGCAGATCTACTTAATTTCTTACGCCTCATATGCAAAGTTATTGCGAAATATTTGGCATATCACAGATTCGATTCGATCTTGCATTCTTGCTGATGAGGAATGAGCTTATCCGCTCCCTTTCCAGAAGAAACTTCAAAATTGCGAAAATGAAGTCCTTACTGTTGCAAATCGATCTCTCGAAATCCATGCACACGATGAACGCTTCTGTGAACTGAATCTGTTCTAGCTATTCTACTATCTTTACAAACAAACGAACCCGACACCAAGACGGCTGGACTGTTCTCGATCCCTGCTGCAGTTTGCTTCGAACGGGCTGGGGGGCCGCTGCCGTCGTGGTCCGGCCACCGCCGCTGCTGCCGCCGCATCCCGCCAGCAGGAATCGCCACCGGACTGGACGACCGGTCACCGCCGAAGCATCTTCTGGGAAATCGATCGGATTCTGTGGGGGATGAAACCGCAGGGCGTCATTCACTCTTGACTGACAAAAGCTGGGGGTAAAATGGTCCACACATAGGGTGTGTATGGTTTGTGCGGCTGTGCCCAAGATTGTCCTATCGACATTTTTTTTTGAATTATCCTACCGACATTTTGGTAGTTGAATGAGAACTAATTTTATTCTCGGTCAGACGATATCATCAAATCTTAAATACAACTCAAGTCAAAAAAGATCGACAAGTTCTCGTGAACGTTGGCGTTGAAGGGATCCTCCCTCCATCAATTGATGGATCATCATATCGTTATCGATGTTTATGTCTATGAGTGAACATAAAAAAATTATACTCCATGTGTTTGATTCAAGTATGCATGCCATGAAGATAAAGATATACCTTAAGTATTGGCATCAAGATCATCGATTTGAAGACATATATGTGATATGATAAAGAAGAAAAAATGAAGATGGAGTTCTTATGTGGAACTCAACATTAGCCATGATCTAGCTTATGTGTTAAGCAATGAATGATCAAGATCTTGAGTGCTTGATTTCAAGTGAATAATTCAAGATATCGCTCTAAGTCGGTGTCATGATAGTCTCATGAGTTGAGCTATGGTTGACTAAAATTTAGAGCATGCAACCAAATGAAGAGTTCTTTATACACCTCAAGATCATATGATAGAGCATGAGAATATACAAGGTTGACCAATACAAAGAGTGAAGAATAGATTCAAGTTTGGTCAACACATGAATCATGAAGAATGTACCACGTGAAGTCATGTGGTATGGTAAGCCTTGTCAATTATGCTTTATGAACTAACCCATCATATATGTGCTCTTGTGTTGTCTATGTGGGTTAGGTATCTTTTCATGGGCATGCATCAAAAGTGAGATCTCATATAGCCCATGAGAGGATGACATCAAGTGGTGATCGCCATCAAGGTTGAGTTGGGCAAGTTCAAGTTGAGCATCTCAAGAGGATCATATGCTTCAATCTTGCCATCCATTTGGTGAATGGACATGTGAATATGTGCATCAATGGAGCGTTCCCATCATGATGTATGGGGGAGCATTTGTGAGTCTTCACGAAGCAACAATGATCAAGTGAGGCATTCTGGCTTGAGTGGAGCTTGAAGAGTTATCATCAAGATCAAGCAGGATGCGCAAGGAAAAGGTATGGCCTTGCTAGGTTTTCCTTTTACCGATCTCAAGGTGGTTGTTGAGAGACCGGGTTATAGGATAGATAGCCGCACTATCAAGAGGGGCTTTCGGTTGGGTAACTTGATCACGTCGTCTTAGGGAGCTCAACCATTTGCATGCTTTGCATTCCATAAATATTCTTGCTTCTTGCTTTTTCTTTATTTGAGGTTCTTTAGTTTGTTGCTAGCTTTACAACAATTCCAAGTTCATCTAAAACGAAATTCGTATGCATCATCTATTGCGTTTTAATGGTTGGAGGTTTTACAGGTTTGATGTTTTATAGATAGGTAAAAACTTTTATATTATTTTTCTTACTTAATGGTTGTACTATGATGTTTCTATGCATAATGTTGTAGAGCTCACTGTCGTGATTCCAACGAGCCCAAGATCATCGAAATCGGAGTCCATATGCAAAAATTATCGCAGTTTCGGCGTGTGGCTCGGCATGCCGAGTGCTGCTGCCGGGTAGCCTGCTATCTGGCCCGGCATGCCGGGTGGGGTACCAAATTTTTTGGTACTGCCGGGTTCGGGCTCGATTTTGGCCAAACGGTCATATTTTGGAGGGGCTATAAAAGGGGCCTTCTTCCTCATTGTTCTTGAGGTTCTTGAGCACGTTTTTGACCACCATTGTTGAACCTCTTGAGCTTGCTTCCTCTCCCTTTCCTCCTATTATTCTTGCATATTGTTGGGGGATCTTAAAAAGGAGACCTAGATCTATAACCTCCTCAATTCCATTCCTCCTCTAAGTGAGGGGAACTCTTGGGATCTAGATCTTGGAGTCATTTGTTGATTTCCTCCTTTGTTCTTCCTCTCTAATCTCATCCTAGCATCTGTTGCTTTGGTGGGATTTGAGTGTGAACGATTTGAACACATCTAGTGTTCTTGCTTTGCATCATTTCATAGTGTTGAGCTCTCCACCACGATTAGTTCGAATGAGAGACCGTGAGCTTGTTACTCTTGGAGGGAGACCTCCTAGTTGGTTTGGCGGTTGGTGCTCTGGTGATCTCTTCAAGGAAGATTGTGAAGAGGCCCGGGCTTCTCCTTCGTGGAGCTTGTGAAGTGGTTTTGGAACTTGCCATCTCCAGAGTGGAGGAAAATCTAGCCATAAGGAAAGATCTATTCCTTCGTGGGATAGGCTCGGGAGAATAAGGTGAGCCTTCGTGACGTTGGGGAATCCTTCGTGGGACCTCCACCTCTCCAAACGTGACGTACCTTGTTGCAAAGGAAGGGAACACGGGAATACATCTTCGTCTCCGCGTGGCTCGGTTATTTCTATACCCGAGCTTACTTTCCTTGTGATAGGCATCGTGCTTGAAGTACATATATCTTGCTATCACTTGTGCTACATATATCTTGTCCCTATCTTGTTTAGATCTAGTTGTTGTTGTTGCACTTAGTTGAGCCTAGCATATTTAGGATTTGTGCTTGTAAAATAAACGTTAGTTTAATTCCGCATTCTTACAAGCCAAATATGTAAGAGTTTTAAAACGCCTATTCACCCTCCTCTAGGCGACATCTCGTCCTTTCAATTGGTATCAGAGCAAGGTTTCTCTTTGTTTTAGGCTTCACCGCTTGAGAGTAAATATGTCGGCTAGTAATATAGTGCACAATGACACAATTATCCTTGATAGCACAAATTATCTTTTGTGGAGAAACCGCTTGCTTTGTAATCTTCGGACCTTGTGTCCAAATATAGAGCGATTTCTAGATGTAGGTTTTTCTCCTCCGATGGATCCTCAAAATCTATCTTTAGAGGATGAGAAAAACTTACATCTTGAAGCTCAAGTATCTAATGAGCTTTTATTCTCCTTGAGACCAGATTTTCGTAGGTTCTTGGTATTTATAAAATGAAAGTCGTCTCATGAGATGTGGATCAAGCTTAAGGAAATGTTGGTGGATCCATTTCTCATTTGGTCGGTGGTGTCTCCGAGGAGCTCTCTTCCCCTTCACATCATGAAAAACTCCAAGTTGCTTCCACCTCCGGTCGTGATGTGTTCTCATATTCATCCACTTCACCAACGTGTTGCAAGACGCAAGGTAATGATACAGTGAGTGGTGAGGAAAATTGCAATGTTGATATTGTGCTCAATAGTGATGATTCTTCATCTCTATCTCATTGCAATATTTCCTCTTTGGACTTAAACACATCTAGCATTGAAAATGATCTACATGCTTGTGTTGATAGTCCTTGCATATCATGTACAAACACCTTACATAAATCCCATGATGATATGTTTGCTTTGTCTTCTTGCCATGAATAAAATGCTTCTATTTCCTCTAGTTGCTTGTTGCCTAACAATGTAGAGGAAATTGAATAATCTGTGAGGCATAAGACTCTCATGAATGAAGATTCCAAAACATCTTCATCATCTCCCTCCGGTATGAACATGTGCCTTATGGCAAAGGGGCCAAAGTTAACTCCTACCTTGAATCCCAACACATCTTTGAATGACGAGAGTGATGATGATGAACAAGATGAAGTTTCTATACTTACATGCCTTTACTACCATAGATGCACCCTTCGTGGTGATGCCCTTGTCAAATTCGATTACTTGATGACTCCCTCAAAGAAAGGAATGAGTCCATTGAGGAGTTGGAATCTCATATTGAAAATGAGAAACGAAGATTCTATCTCCTTAGACAAGAGCTGAAAACTGAAAGGGGCTTAACTAATGGCCTTAAGCAAGAAATGGAATTCTATGTGCTTGAAAAATAAAAATCTATTATTGATGCTTGTGCTACTAACTCTACTTATTGTGAAGCATCTATCTTAAAGGAGAATGTTGAGCTAAGGGCTCAACTTGAGTTGCTAACTAGAATTATAGGGAATTGGAAGAAAGTCATAAAAAGCTCTCAGGCTCTCATGATGATCTTCTAATTTCCTATGATGGGCTAAAGTTAGCTCATGTGGCAAGTATTACTAAGGTAACCTCTTGTGAGCCTCACATGGACATTAGCACAACCTCTACTCAAAATGTTATATTGTCTTGTGCTAGTCCTAGTAATCCATCTAGTCAAACTAGTGATACACCTTGTGTTGGATTACTTGCTTTGTCTTGTTGCTCTGACAATGAAGCTTCTACTTCCTCTAGTACTTGTATTTCTACTAACCATGTATAGGAAATCAAAGAGCTCAAGGCCCAAGTCCTTTGTTTGAAGAAAGACTTGGAAAAGCGTCATGAAGGGAAATCCGCACTTGACAAGATGTTGAGTGTGCAACAATCCCCCAATGACAAGAGTGGACTTGGATTCAACTCCAATAACAAGAACAAGTCCAAGATCAAGAGCAACAAGAAGGGCCAAGACAAAGTCAAGGATCCGGCCAAGATTGTTTGCTTCAAGTGCAAGGTTGAAGGGCATCATGTTAGATCATGCCCATTGAAGAAGAAGCACTTGAGTAAGAATCAACAAGGGAAGCGACATCATGGTAAAGGCCAATCACAAGCTCAACTTCAAGTTGAAGATAGGCCACTTCCCAAGAAGAATCAAGATAAAGTTCCCCAAGTAAAGGAATCAATGAAGAAGAGAAAGGGGAACACTTGTTACTTATGTCGTGAGAAGGGGCACTTTGCTTCTTCATGCTTAATGGGTACCTTATCTAACCCTATCATTGTTGATGATGATTATTCTCTTGGTAAGGATAAGGATGGCAATGTGTTTGCCAAGTTTGTTGAAACTCAAAGTGGTATCAATAAAAGAATCATTTGGGTTGTCAAACCTATTGTGACTAACCTCTTAGGACCCAACTTGGTTGGGGACCAACAAGCTCAAACTTGATCAATAGGTGTATGTGGAGGGCATTGGAGACTTGGCTACTTCATGAAGAATTAAGGGATCTTCATATATTATATTTTTATCAAGCCAAGTCATAAGGATTATCATGTATATCTTATATCCAATGTTCCTCTTTGCGGTAACGTATACTTAAACTCTTCATATTTATTGTAAGTTACTTTCCCCTTTGCATGTTTGGTTTTGTACTAAATATGTGTTTGTATGTGTTGTGTCTTACTTGTCTATCTTGTGTATTCAAGTATGTTTGTTTGACTCATCATATACCTGTGCATTGTTATGAGCCTAATGCATCTTGATGACATCTTATTTGGCTCTCTTTGAGTGATTAATGGAACATCCCATTTTGGGGGATTGAAATGCTGTAATATCCCAGGTGGGGTTACAAAAATAGAAGAAACAGATGTGTGCATTGCATTCATGCATAGAAAATCTGGGGATTTTTCGCGCTTTAAAGTAAAACAGTCACAGTAACTGAAGTTTCACTTGACCTTGGTGGAATTGAAGTAGCTCATCGAGTCAAGCGCTATAAACCTCAATGTGACTTTACTAAAACCTTGTTTTGGGTAGAGATGATTTGATCTAAGGGATTAGATCAAATGGAATTAAAATCAACACAAGAACTTATTAACCAAGGATCAACTACTTGATCTTATCAAAGATCACAGCATGATATTCCTTGCCATAATATATGAACATCCATTTAATTGGAAATCAAGTAACAATAAAATGGAGAAGCCATTCTTGACTTATCTTTTCCATGTCTTAAACTAATATTTGATCCTACCATGAACCTCATGGTATTCATTCTACCTTAATCTTGGAAACAAGACAAGGAGATCCAACCAAGGAAAAATAATTCTTCTCTATTACAAATAGCTTCACATCAAACCTAAAGAGGTGAGAGTCCTATTTTAATTAGGGAAGCAATGGCAAACCTTGAGGCAAACCTTGGATATAAATATCCATATGATCACAACATTATCTTCAAGAGGAACCCTAGAGTATTACTCAAGTCATTACCAAGTGAGAGACCATTTATACTAATTCAAGCTTTACCTATTTAAGAATAAATGACAACCTTTGAACTAAAGTATTAGGTTGTAAACCATTTTCCTTGGAGTGGTGAGATAACCTAATATCACATGGAATAATACCATATCCATGAATTGATAAAGTAAGGAAGAGATTAGTTCAACCAAGATAGCCAAGTGGAGTTTTAGACTTGATACCTATTGAGATATTGTGAATACACCATAAACCTTAGAATAACTATTCCTATGAAAGAGAGCTCAAGCTATGGTGCTACACTCAAGTTAGGTGAGGCAACACTTGAATGTGAGGGAGAGAACTATCCATATACCCAGATGATTATATCAACATTGTTTAAGTAAAACCCTAACAGGATATCTCAGGTATTCTCCTGGGATATAAATTATTGAGGCAACCATAGGAGTCCCATCCAAGAAAGTAAAATAGAAGTGTTATATCCTAGTTGATCAAGACTATGCTTGATAATGGAAGTGAGAACCCATTCCATGAGAGATAACTTAGGAAGCCAAAACTTGATCATTATAAATTGAGTAATGATCATAAAACCTTAGAATTTGAGATAGAAGAGATTAAGAACAAGTTGATCATGCTTAAACCATGATCATGCTCTTGAGGTATGTGAGGATAAGTTAAATCCTATTAGGATAAGAAGATATTATTCACCACATGAAATTATAGGGAGATCACTAGTAATCAACCCTAGGCTTATATCTCAATCTTAATTTGTGAATCATTTGGTGATCATAAGTAGAATCCTACCATATCTATATTTCATAAATTAAAGAACCTACGAAAACCTTAGAGTAAAACTCCATACTTTATATGGTGAGAAACCAATCATCCATATAACCAAAGTTAACTATAAAAAGAACCATAACTACTTTAATTACTTTAATAATAGATTAAGGATATAAAGAAAGTCCATTGGTATTAGAGAGAAACAATTCTCAGAACCTTAACAACTAAATGAGAATAATACCAATAAAGCAAGTAACCATCTTATTTTAGTTAGGGGGAATTAAACCCTAGCAAGTACAACATGGTGTCCTCTCATATCTACAACCTAGAATTATATCTCAACCTTAGTTTATGTATCACTATGGTGATCATAATATAAAGCTAGGTCCTAATTGAAATTCAAACCAATTGCCACTAGGTGAATATGATGAGAACCTTAGAATTGTTCACTAATTAAAGCTCATGCTTCATTATGGAACTTAAGAATAACCTAGTGCTAAACCATTTGATTAGAACCATGGTGGTGATCAACCACTTAGCTTTATAAATAAGACCAACCCATAATGAGAGAAGTATCTATCTTAGGTATTTCATGATGTTATTAAAATATAACACTAATGCTAACTTTGAAATAGGGTTATAATAATGCTTACAAGGTCTTAACAAAAAGATGCTCACATAAAATATTATGCAAGTAATCAAATTATCAAATAAGAGGACAAATCCTAATGATTCTTTCTAATAAACTTGGAGTAGAAATTATCAACTCAATTAATTCAAAACAGAATTGATTCCACAAGAAAAAGAAATTAAAAGAGTACATAAAATCATGAATAATTGAAATTTCAATAAAGCTCACATATATTTAGTAAATGTTCAGAACAACAAAACCATGCAGTGATTTTTGTTATTAAGTCCTAATTGAAATATAAAGAAACATCTGCAAAGTAGGATTGAATTCAAATTTGAATTCAACAAATGGAATTGAAAACAGAAAATATAAAACAGAAAATGGAAAAAGGGGGAGAAAAACATTACCTGGTCTCATCTGGCAGCAACAGCCCAACAGCAGCCCAACCAACCCCAGCCCAACACGGCCCAGACCAGCCCACCATACCCCTTCGTCTAAAAAACAGAGGTGAGGGTCGTCCTCATTCTCTTCGTGTGCTGGAGGCCAGCACGAAGACGTGCTCGTCTTCTCCCTCGCGCTGGCGACCTCTCCTCGACCGAATCCGTGACGAGGCGTGCTCCACAGCGCCGTATAAAAGCCGAGAGATGATCAATGGCCCGAGTTCTTCCTCTCTCTGCTTAATTTCCCCAAGTCCGAAACCCTAGCTTACCCGGTCATCACCATCGCCGTCGACTGGGACATCCCCGTGCCTCGCCGTGACCACCATCGGCATCGCCATGGTCGACAAGCTCACCGTGCGCAAGGAATCGAGCCGAGGTGCTCGCAATTGACCATGCCTGGCCGCGGCTCAAACCGGCGAGCCAGGCCATCTCCGACCATGCCGTCACGCCCTACGCCCTCCTGGTGAGCCGCTGAACCCCTGGCATGCTCGCCTTGCTTCCTAGACCGCCGTAGCATCGCCGCACCGTGAACCCGTGACCGCCGCCGCTGTTTGTGCTCGCCGGAGTTACTCCGGTGACCATCCAGAGGGGGCGCCGCCACCTTTATGTCCAGTACCACACCGCACATCCCCTCAGCCTATCCACTCAGACGCGGGAGCCCTGGATCCTCGCCGTCGATCACCACTGGCCGCCGGCCAGGCGCTTCTCTTGCCACGCTAGCTATTTTGACTCGGTCAAAGCTGTGTGGCAGCTGACATGGACACTGGCCCACTGGTCAGTGTCAGGTGGGTAGAATAGCCGGGTACACTTAGTTACTTTTCTTGTTTTAATTCAAACTCATCAATTGCTGCAACTTCAAACAATTATAGAAAATTCAGTTCAACTCAGAAAAATGAAAATAATATATCAAAATTCTCAGAAAGGAAAAATCTATCCAATAAAAATATAATATGAAATTTTTATTTGTAATAAAAATTTAAGTATTTAATACTTGTTATTTAAGCATTTTTCTTTAATTCTAAATGCAAATCAACTTCAATAATTAGGAAAACTATCTAAAATAAATAAAACCAGTAAAGTAAATAAAGAAAACATTAACACTAAATTTCTTTATTTGTAACTTATTTAATCCTTAATATTGGAATTTAAACCCTAATTAATAATTACCTTAATTATTAATTGTTTAAAAATAATAAAATGCCAAATTCAATATTATTTTATTTACAAGTTACTAATAACTTCAATTTAAAATGAAGTTATTAATCATAGAACTATATGGTAATTAGAAAACCCTAGTTCCATAAGAGGAAAACTAGGAACTCATCATTTCATGTGTAATCCTAAAACCCTAGCTCCATTAATTAGAATAAACTCTAACTTGATTATCACCTAAACCCTAAATCAATCATGTGATCATGATACTTTAATTTCATTCATAGCTCCATAGTAGAAACTAAACAATTGCCAAGTCTTCATAAAATAATAGAGACCCATCTCTAATACTTTGGTGTTACATGCGTTCATGCTTAGTTGATCAAACAAGACCAACCCTAGTTCCTATCTTCTGAGACACCCAACTTAGTCATCCATGCTTAGCATCACACCAATGTGATGAACCTCAGGAGCAACTATGCCAAATCCTGAGCATTACCTAACCATATTCCACTAAACCCTACTAGTGTTGGATACTTATCAACCACCCTATTTAGGAGCCAATTATTCCTTACTTAATAGAACCAGTAGTAAAACCTAGACCACCTCAACCCTAATTGATATACTTCTTATTACTTAAGAAGTATGCTCTTTGAAAGTTATTCTTTTGAAGAAAATAAGGAATCATCATCAACCCTGCTTATAAGGACCTATAAACCCTAGCCAGCTATCACTAGCAAGATAAACCAACCTTGACAACAACCATGTATAATGATTTGCTTAGGATGCCTAGGCTTATCTTAACCTTACAAGCCCTAGGTGTTGATGAATCCAACTTTGTTGGGATCCATCTAATACTTACTCCAGAAACCAATTGGAACCATAGAAAACCATAGAACCCCACAAACCTAATTATCATACTTGTTCTTTATTAAAGAAAATGTTCTTCAAAAGTTATTCTTTTGAATTATATAATAAGTAATCATCAACCATGCACTATAGGACTTAAAGTTGATAACTGCTCTTTACTTACTAAACAACTACTATTCCTTGGTATGTATGATCGTTACTATGCATTTTACCACTTGCTTATGATTCTAAAACAACACAACCCTAATAAGAATCTTGTTTGTGAACCACTCTAAAAGTGCAACACACCCTAAACAAACCATTTCAACTCAATAATCCTAAATCATCGCGGTTAGGTCACGCTTAGAGCGATTGCATCTCATATTTATGCATTATTTCATCTTTGCCAATCTTTTAAACATCGTCCTTACCGGACGATGATGCTATTTCAGAATTTGGAGTTATTGCGTATCGAAGACCTTGCCTGCATAATCTTGCAGTCAAGAAAGGCAAGTTCATCGCTTGCTCATGTCAATTGAGTATTTTTACCAAATTACTTGCGAAGTACTATGTTTATCACTATTGCATAAAAAGACAAACCATTATTTTCATAACTATGAATATGACTAAGTGGTGGGCAATGGAACCATGGATTGTGTTGATATGGTGGAGGTTCCATTGCAAGGGTTTATATCCATCTAGGATTAAACAACAAATGTCGTCCAATGATTCTTGTGCCGTAATACCCGTGTTAACCATAAGATCTGGAGTGAGACGGAGTAGTCAAAAGTGTTTCCACCTCTCGTTCATCAACGGATGAGCTTGCCGTAGACACTTGTACTCTGTCGGGGGCAAGCGGTAGGCTGGGGAAGCCATAAGTTCCCCACGGCATTGTCCGTAGACACTTGTCGCCCGAAGAGCAAGCGGTAGGCTGGGGAAGCCATAAGTTCCCCACGGTAATGCGGTCTATGATGGGTTGCAACGACCGGCGAAGGTATCAGGCCGTCGTGCCTGGTAATAGTCGAGGTCGGATGGTATCCATGGATACGCTGGCCGGCGAGGACCCAAGGTCGGAATTGCAACAAAGGGTGGGTGTTCGAGGTAGCGGAGGAACATGATTGGCTAGACCTTATACCGGGCCTCACACCAAAGGAAGTGTGGACGAGCACGCGGCTCGGTTGGCACCAAGGTTAAGATCTCTTATGGGTAAAGCAACACACCTCTGCAGAGTGTAATGAACCGTGACCTGTCACTCCCTGTTCCGGGATATGGAACTGCGAACGCTGCTGGAAAGGAGCTCCATGAAGTTCTAGTAAACCGGTGAAGGCTGACGGACATAGTTCTTCTGAATAAAAGCAACCTCTTGAAGAAATGGTTATGAAAACCTGCATTGGTATTAGACTTTCTGGTCTAATGCTGTAGCTAGTGCATTAAACACCTCTTTCCTATAATGAACTTGTTGAGTACGCTCGTACTCATCCCACTCTTAAATCCCCTGCTTAGATATGGAGGCATCGAAGGAGGATCTACAGTGCAACTCGAAGACCGAGGGATCAACAAATACTTCAAGGGACAGGAACCTGACAGAAGAGTCAAACACTACATCCAACAAGGATCAAACCTAGCTTAGCAATAGAAAGGAACTAGTTTCCTAAACCTAGCTCCTATTTAGCTAGAATCTATTCATAGCCCCTATAGCTAGTCAAATGCTCTACAAATAGAGTTCATGATAGGATTAGACTACGAGTCGTTCTTCTGGAGTTTATTTACAGATTTACCTCATTGTAAAGTAGGAGGTTGTGCTGATCTCATGTAACAGAGTCAATGTTGTAATTCTATAGACATGCCTTGGACCCGCATATGTTTCTGTTGTACGACTCTGAGCGATATAAGACTAGTGGAACTGTGTTTCATTGGTGTTATATCAGACTTGCATACTACACCATGCAGTGGTATGTCGGGTCACCACATATGCCTTATGCATCTCTCTTCCTTTAAAATATGTGTACATATATAGGTACCACCATTTAGTATTGATATTGCAAGATTATCTAGTCACTATGTGGTGTGTCTTACTCATGCGAAATTCAAATTCTAAATGTCCATTAATCATATTTAGTCAATTTTAATTGCCTATTGATTAGAAGAAATGTTTTATCACATTATGGGGGAGAAATATGTTTTGTACATATCACAAACCTAGAAAATGTGAACATATGAGGTTATGCCACTTAGAGTTGATACTATTAATTATCTTGTTCCTAGGTGGCATGTTTGCTCAAACAAGCTTCACTTTTATTAAGAAACTTTTATTTGTTCATCGTATGAGTTTTTGTTTGAATAAGAAATTCTTGGTGCGGTTTTCCTCAAAAAACATATCTTTATATCTTATTTGGGACACTATTTGCTTTAAGTTATTCTAATCATTGCTCTGCGTGATTGTTTTACTTGTTGAAGCTATCAAGAATCTTCATCCGTGCATAGTGCTTAATCCTATATATATTTATCCTATGCATTTTATTGTGAAGTTGATCCTTACTATCCTTGGCAATATACCACCGGAAATTAATTCCAATATTCTCATTGTCTTTGACAATTAATAACCTTGTATGTGGTAACATCTTTGGATCATCTTCATCTTGGATTGTCGTTTTATTTGCCACTAAGAGTTGATATTTTTTAATTATCTTATTCCTAGGTGGCATGTTTTCTCAAACAAGATCTCTCTTATTAAAAGCTCCCTTTGCTTATCTTTTGGTTTTTGTTTGAGTAAGAGATTATTGGTGCGGTTTTCTCAAAGACATATCTATACATCTTATTTGGGAAATCATTTGCTCCAAGTTATTATAATCATTGCTTTGCATGATTGGATATATTGAGAATCTCTATTTGTGCATGGTTCTTAATTCATATCTTTAACCATATGCATCTTGTGAAGTTGATCTCGAATTCTTGAAATATACCACTAGAAGTTAATTCCAATATTCTCATTGTCTTTAACAAATGATAACCTTGTATGTGCTTGAATTTATGGATCATCTTCACCTTGGATTTCTTCTTATTGCCTTATTTTATTTCCAAGAAATCTTTGTTGCTCCCATGTGTCTTCCTTGTCTCTTTGAAAAATCTTTTTGATAAATTCTTTTATATCATATCAAGTGTATGTTTTGGAAGACAAATCTTTTTCTTTACGGTACATTGTGCCATTGTGAAAAGTGTAGAGGGTTTGGTTTATTTGTTCGAACATTGCTCTTTGGGGAGTGTGTTATCTCATTCCTTCTTACATATTTTATTTGCTTGAATGAGATAAATCGTTGAGCATGTGTGGCTTTATTCATATTTTATGCTCAATGTTTTCTACTTAGTTCATTTGTTGAACTTTGTTGAACAAATCTTTTGTGATTTGCTTCCTTGATATATTTTGGACAACAAATTTGTTTGGGCACACCTTTATGCCTTCTTGAATTCATTTGGTATTTTGTCCAAAGTGTATCTTTCTGGGATCTTTAAAGTCTTTGTGCATGCTTATATATAATTTGCTTATACTTATAGCATGCTTGCTTTCTTTGATCCAATATATAGGGTATACTCCATCAAATCCTAAATGGCTAAGATGTGCATTAAATTCAAATTTCATCTCTAAATATGCACATATTTATATGGAGTGTGTCTTATGTATTGTGGTTAGTCTAACCATTTTGGACCCAATAAGTTTGGGGACCAATATGTACTTGAATATTGTTTTAGGTACATTGGAGATGCAATGGAGGCTTGTCTCATCTATAAAGAAGGTATTGTCACCATATGAGAATTGGAGCCAAGCTAGGATGATCGATGAACTCTTATCTACTACATCATGTCATTGCTATCTCGGTAACAAGTATCGTATTCATGCATACTCATATAGCATCCAACCTCTTGTAGGTTGCATCTTGGCATGAAATTCGTTATTTCAAAATATTGCGGTTCTTGAAAAATCCTTTTTAAAGAAAACTTCTTATTGTACATTTGAGTAATTTGAGAAGATGCATACGATGGGAATATATGTACAAATCATGTTTATGATTCACCTATCCCAAATATGCCCCCTAGCAATTTATTGCATATCAATTCCTCGAAGAGCTCTTATGTGCAATATTGATGAACTTGCGAAATGAATCCCTATTTGTGATACTTGTTGAATTTCTCAAAACATTCCAACTAGCTTTACTTCCCTTATTTTTGGTTGTGATATTTTTGAGATTTTCTTGGTTGAAGCTCATTCATATACCATAAGTTAAAATTGGAGCCATAGGCTATATATGCATTTTAAGCAAACATCTCTTGGTATATTTTATGACTTCATCTTGAATATCTTGTCTTATTTATTTTATTAACCTCTTGTGTGTGCATGTTTCTTTATGGATCATTTTGTACACTTTAGAAACTTATATACATGAGAGTGTTAATCCATCACCTCGATATCCTTGTTTTTTGCCGACCATCTTTTTATCCTTTTGATTTTAGTGGTGTTGGTAAGGATTTGATTTACGAGCGCTTGGCTTAATTTTATCTTATCTTCATGCACTCATATCTCATAAAAGTTATTGGACTAAAGTTATCCTCTTTATCGCTTGTTTGTGTTCTAAATGATATAAAGGAAGTGAAGATTCCATGTTTATGCATATTGTATTTAAATGCAACTATTCTAATTTATGCACGAACCTTGGGAGCTTTCTTTGTTTTTCCAATTGGATCTTTGATTGCTTGCTTTATTTGTTAAAGTTTTCTTCACCATGTTATCTTTGTGCAATCTTTGATCCTCAATATAGTTTGACTTACTTCAAGTATTCGTCATTGGATATGTGCATTTGATTTCACTCAAATTATGAGAAATGCACACCTTGGGGAGGAACTCATATTATATTGGCTTTCTAAATTTTTCACCCATTTTTGCAATTGTTGCCAATGGGGGAGAAGTTTAGAGGGTTTAAGGGAAATGGTTTTATACTTAAGTTTGGTTTATGCTTAAGTGTTTTGCCTCTCATGCATTCCATATTTATTATGTCCTACATGGTTGTTTATATAGTGGAAACTCTCCCAAAGCTTAGTCTTGACAATGTATGCAATGAATTCATGTTCATCACACATGCATACATTATGGGGGAGTTTGCTCTATATATATTGGTTCTACTCACATCCCTTGTATTAGTTGTAGTTGTGTGAATAGAGCTGGTTTTCATATGGGCTAGTAGCTTCGTGTTACTTGACCATATCAAATACAACCTATTGTATACAACTTATTCTCGGGTAAGTTGCATACTTGTTTCTAATATTCATTATATCGGATGAACGCTGGTGTTCACATGGGTAGGTGAGCACGCGCTTGCTATGCGACACGTGTCTAACACCGTTTGTTCTGCCGTTAGCCTGTAAATAAAATAATTAGCCTGTACAAAAGATGTTCTTACCGGCACAAGGGGAGAGAGGTCCCTGGACGTGTTGTTACTGAAGTTGTTCTTACCGTCGAATCACACGAACCAGGAGGAATAGTCGATTAATCTACAAATTACAGGTCGAGAACTGGGACTAAAACTCTGTGGACTGTCGTGTTTATCAAATAATCTCTATCAGTTTACAAACACTACACCACCAGTTCAGAAAAGAAGATAGGATCACGTAGCAGGATAAAAAGAAACAAATTTTTTTTGCTGATGTAGTGCTTGTATCGCTCCAAACAGAGCTGGACCGGACCAGAATCAAGGCCGGCGCAACCTGGAAGGAGTCAAGAGGCTGACGCGGGAGATCCTGGCCGGAATAAGCAGGCTGCGGGCCGCTGCCGTGCCCCTCGTTCCCCACCTCGCGCTCGAGGATCTCAGCGGCGGCGGCCAGCAGCCACATTAGGAGCAGTGCGCCGAGGCTCCTCCTCCACCAGCGCGAGGCAACCGCCGCCCAGTCGACCCCGCGCACTGCCCATGCCCAGCTGGGAAGCCTCACCTTTGGAGATGCCATGGCGGAAGGAGGAGTGGTACAGCTCGAGGAGCGGCCTTGCGGCTCAAATCGAGCGTCCCAAAATCGATTCAGCCAGCGGATTCCAAGATATACCTTAAGTATTGGCATCAAGATCATCGATTTGAAGACATATATGTGATATGAACAAGAAGAAGAAATGAAGATGGAGTTCTTATGTGGAACTCAACATTAGCCATGCTCTAGCTTATGTGTTAAGCAATGAATGATCAAGATCTTGAGTGCTTGATTCCAAGTGAAGAATTCAAGATATGGCTCTAAGTCGGTGTCATGATAGTCTCATGAGTTGAGCTATGGTTGACTAATATTTAGAGCATGCAACCAAATGAAGAGTTCTTTATACACCTCAAGATCATATGATAGAGCATGAGAAGATACAAGGTTGACCAATACAAAGAGTGAAGAATAGATTCAAGTTTGGTCAACACATGAAGCATGAAGAATGTGCCACATGAAGTCATGTGGTATGGTAAGCCTTGTCAATTATGTTTTATGAACTAACCCATCATATATGTGCTCTTGTGTTGTCTATGTTGGTTAGGTATCTTTCCATGGGCATGCATCAAAAGTGAGATCTCATATAGCCCATGAGAAGATGACATCAAGTGGTGATCGTCATCAAGGTTGAGTTGGGAAAGTTCAAGTTGATCATCTCAAGAGGATCATATGCTTGAAGCTTGCCATCCATTTGGTGATAATGGACATGTGAAGATGTGCATCAATGGATCGATCCCATCATGGTGTATGGGGAGAATTTGTGAGTCTTCACGAAGCAACAATGATCAAGTGAGGCATTCCGGCTTGAGTGGAGCTTGAAGAGTTATCATCAAGATCAAGCGGGATGTGCAAGGCAAAGGTATGGCCTTGCTAGGTTTTCCTTTTACCGGTCTCAAGGTGGTTGTTGAGAGACCGGGTTATAGGATAGATAGTCGCACTATCAAGAGGGGCTTTCGGTTGGGTAACTTGATCACATCGTCTTAGGGATCTCAACCCTTTGCATGCTTTGCATTCCATAAATCTTCTTACTTCTTGGTGTTTCTTTATTTGAGGTTCTTGAGCTTGTTGCTAGCTTTACAACAAGTCCAAGTTCATCTAAAGCGGATTTCGTATGCATCTTCTATTGTGTTTTCATGGTTGGAGGTTTTACAGGTTTGATGTTTTATATATAGGAAAAACCTTTTATATTATTTTTCTTACTCAATGGTTGTACTATGATTTTTATATGCATAATGTTGTAGAGCTTGTTGTCGTGATTCCAACGAGCCCAAGATCATTGAAATTGGAGTCCGGATGCAAAAGTTATCGCAATTTCGGCGTGTGGCTCGGCATGCCGAGTGCTGCTGCCGGGTAGCCCGGTATCTGGCCCGGCATGCCGGTGAAAGAACAAGGATGTCGCCTAGAGGGGGGTGAATAGGCGATTTAAACTTTTACAATATGGGCTTAACAAATGCGGAATAAAACTAGCGTTTACTTTGTCAAGCCCAAAGCCTATATACTATGGTTCACCTATGTGCACCAACAACTTATGCTAAGCAATACAAGCAACTCTTGCGAGTGTTAATGTCCGTTGGAGAGGTGCGTTGGCTTAGTGCCCTCGAACGCCACAAGAGGCTCACCTTGAGGTGTGGTTGCTCGATGCACACCAACGCCACAAAAGCCTCACCCCAAGATGCGGTACTCACACCACACACCGAACGCCACGAAGGCGCCTCACCTTATTCTCCGGTGACCCTCGCCACAAAGGCCTAGGTCACGGTTCCACTAAGGGATTTCCTTCAAGGCGGAAACCGGGCCTTACACAAAGATTGGGGCACACATCCACAACTTAATTGGAGGCTCCCAAAAAATCACCACAAAGGCCTAGAATCTGTCTAGGATTCCAAGAACCCAAGAGTAACAACCTTCTTGCTTTCGCCACCACGAATCACCGTGGAGAACTCAAACCTATGCACCAAATGCAATGGCAAGAAAACCACAAAGATGCTCAAGTCCTTCTCTCTCAAATTCCAACAAAGCTACAAAAGCTATTGGTGGAATAAGAGAGGAAGAACAAAGAGGAGAACACAAAATTATCCAAGATCTAGATCCCAAAGATTCACTCATAAAAAGATAATTTGGTTTGGTCAAAGTGCGGATCTAGATCTCCTCTCTCTTTTCCCTCAAAAGGGGGCAAGAATCATGAAGGGATAGAGAGATAGGGCAAGCTTCTCAAGAACAACAATGGAGGAGAGAGAGAGTGTGAGGAGCACTAGCCCAAGGAGGAAGAAGGGGGTATTTATACCCCCCAAGAAAATCGAGCCGTTGGGGCAAATCCAGGGCCGAATAATCCGGTGTAAGTGAGGGCTGGATAATCCGCCCCCCCGGAAAATCAGGCCTCTGGGAAATTCCGTGCAAAAGTCCGGCCTAGATCCAGGGTTACTACGCGACATCGTTGAAAGTACTTAGCCAAATTTCAGGGGCCGGATATTTTGCAAATATCCGGCCCGGAAAATCCGGCCTGGTGATATAAACCTGCTACCTTGTAAAATCCAAAACTTAAGATTGGTAGCTCCGAATAGAGTGAAACCAATTTTGTTGGAAAGAGGACGACAAGAGATTACCCAACAAAATATGGAAACTAGTGGGGGGTGATTTTCTATTATTTTTAGAGGTGCAACACCTCAACATGAGAATCCGAGAAAAACACCAAACTCGAAGACGCAACAAGTGATTTATGCGAAATCCGTTTTCGATGAACTAGAGCTTGTCATGAGAATAAGCACAAGCTCTAAAACATCACATGGATAAGATCCAAATAACAACCAAGAGAGATGCTGCAAGGATGCAAAGGTTTGAGCTCTCCGAAGGATACGATCGAGTTACTCACTCGAGAGCCCTTTTGATAGTACGGCAATTAAACTATAAACCGGGCTCCAACTACACTATGAGACCGGTAAGAAAGAAACTTTATCAAGAGCAAACCTTATACTTGCGCATTCCACTTGAGCGCGATGATGACGATCTTGACCGCAACAAGATGGAACGCCTTTCTTGATTGTGCTTGCTTGACGAACTCATGCGAAATGCTCCCCCATACTCCACTATGGGAGAGCATCTTCTTCGGCGCGTCTTCACATATCCATGAACACCATATGGATTGCTCCCCCATAATCCACCATGGGAGAGCTTCTTCTTCGGCGCATCTTCACATATCCATGATCACCATATGGATGGCAAGAGTCAAGTGAAGGATCTCTTCGAGATGGCTCATCTTGAACTTGCAGTTCATTTCTTCATGGCAAGCTTCAAGCCTATGATCTCTTCAAGTTGGCTCATCTTGAACTTGCACTTCATTTCTTCATGGCAAGCTTCAAGCATATAATCTCTTCAAGTTGGCTCATCTTGAACTTGCACTTCATTTCGTTGATGTCTTGAAGTTAACCTTGAGAGTTCACTTCATCTTCATCTTCAAGACATACTTGACACTTGATCTTCTTCATTTGCTTCTTATTGCAATCTTGAAGCCAACATATGGTTCAAGCATTGCATATGGACAACTCCTACATATATAACTCAATGAAAAAATTTGTCCATAGGGATTGTCATTAATTACCAAAACCACACATGGGGGCTCCATGCACTTTCAGCCGGGTGGGGTGCCGAAAATTTCGGTACCGCCGGGTTCGGGCTCGATTTTGGCCCAAACGGTCATATTTTGGAGGGGCTATAAAAGGGGCCTTCTTCCCCATTGTTCTTGAGGTTCTTGAGCACGGTTTTGACAACCATTGTTGAACCTCTTGAGCTTGCTTCCTCTCCCTTTCCTCCTATGATTCTTGCATATTCTTGGGGGATCTAAAAAAGATCTAGATCTACAACCTCCTCCAATCCATTCCTCCTCTAACTGAGGGGAACTCTTGGGATCAAGATCTTGGAGTCATTTGTTGATTTCCTCCCTTGTTCTTCCTCTCTAATCTCATCCTAGCATCTGTTGCTTGGGTGGGATTTGAGTGTGAAGGATTTCAACACCTCTACTGTTCTTGCTTTGCATCATTGCATAGTGTTGAGCTCTCCACCACGATTAGTTCGAGTGAGAGACCGTGAGTTTGTTACTCTTGGAGGGAGACCTCCTAGTTGGCTTGGCGGTTGGTGCTCTGGTGATCTCTTCAAGGAAGATTGTGAAGAGGCACGGGCTTCTCCTTCGTGGAGCTTGTGAAGTGGTTTTGGAGCTGGCCATCTCCGGAGTGGAGGAAAAGCTAGCCATAAGGAAAGAGCTATTCCTTCGTGGGATAGGCTCTGGCCATCTCCGGAGTGGAGGAAAAGCTAGCCATAAGGAAAGAGCTATTCCTTCGTGGGATAGGCTCAGGAGAAGAAGGTAAGCCTTCGTGGCGTTGGGGAATCATTTGTGGGACCTCCACCTCTCCAAACGTGGCGTACCTTCTTGCAAAGGAAGGGAACACGGGAATACATCTTCGTCTCCGCGTGTCTCGATTATTTCTATACCCAAGCTTACTTTTCTTGTGATAGCCATCGTGCTTGAAGTACATATATTTTGCTATCACTTGTGGTACATATATCTTGTGCCTATCTTGCTTAGATCTAGTTGTTGTTGTTGCACTTAGTTGAGCCTAGCATATTTATGATTTGTGCTTGTAAAATAAACGTTAGTTTAATTCCGCATTCTTACAAGCCAAATCCGTAAGAGTTTTAAAACGCATATTCACCCCCCCCCCCTCTAGGCGACATCTCGTCCTTTCAGAGGGGAGGCACGTCGTGGAAGAACGTGTGAATGGCCCGAGATGCTGGCAGGTGGTACCCAACGTGCTTTTACCTAAATGGCGGGAGGCACAACTTTAGTCCAGCGCACCTAGCATGTCCATTGTGGTGCAGGGATGCGCTTTGGGCACTAGACACGCTATTGGGCCACGTTGAACAGAAACGGCCTTTAGGCACGAGGATTGGCATGATTTATCTATCACACCCGATAGGCTTTTGGGGCGTCGTTTGGGATACGCAACTGGAGATGCTCCTACACGGTCAGTACCGTTTTCAGGAACAAAAATTGAGCAAAAATTTAGTAGCATTTCTAGCATACCTGATAGTTTGGCCTCACATTTAAGCGACAAGTGGACTTGCAGCCATTCTCTTAATGCATGTATAATGATTGATAAGATGTTCTTATCTTAATCTGTTATTGAGATATAATAAGAAAAGTTGAAGTACATAGGTTACTTTTTACTCTTATCTTTAGGAACTATGAATTCACAAATATGTGGTGAAAAATATTATTGCTAAGATGATATCTCTGAATTAAGGAAGGCAAAGAATTTTTCAACTTTCTTTTTCCTTCACCTAAGCGTTTATCCTACGTGCCCAGATAACACCCTTGTACATGCCCTTAATTTTTTTCCTAACGTTTTCCTTACCACAAAGCACCTTACCGATGTACGCACCGTCGACCCCGCCGGTGTTAGGTCATCCCAACAAGCCCCCACAAAATGGACCACATTTCGGTCCGTCTAGCACCAATCAGATCTTCCTTGGATGTGCCTAGGTGATTTCAGTGAAACAATGTACAGTTTTGAAAAACAAGGGGGGCCCCCTAGAGCCCAATCTCTTATGGAAATTTTCCGTAGTGTTCTTGACTTTTGTAATCTGCAAGATTTGGGTTTTGAAGGTGACATCTTCACTTGGAGGAATAATAACTTTCGTGGGGTATATCCGTGAAAGGTTGGACCGTGCTGTGGCCTCGCCAGCATGGCGAGCTCGTTTCCCTGGTTACAAGGTGATAAATGGGGACCCCGAACACTCCGACCATAGGCCTGTGATTGTACATTTGGAGGGAACCACCCAGCCAGTCCGAATCAGCAACAATAACTTAAATAAGCGTTTCGAGGCACGGTGGCTCCTAGAAGATGGTTGTGAGGAGGTGGTTAATAATGCATGGATAACTGCAGGAGCTCGAGGTGAAGTTAAACTACCGGAGAAAATTCGTTTCGTGTCAAAGGAATTAGCAAGTTGGAGCCCTGAGGTCATGGGTGATCTCCAAAAACGTATAAAGCAGCTGAAGGCCGATCTAGAGGAGTGCCGCAAGGATAGTATCACTGAAGCATCTTTAAGGAAGGAGCAAGTTTTGCGCTACCGTCTGGATCGCGTGGAGGAACAATGGGATACACATTGGAAGCAAAGGGCGCATGTCACTTGGCTGCAAAATGGTGATCGGAACACCACTTATTTTGATTCAGTGGCGTCGGAGAGGAAAAGGCATAATACTATAAAAAAAGTTGAGGAGGGAGGATGGAGTGGTGGTAGAAGGGGAGGAGAGCTTGCAGGCTCTTGTAACTAACTATTTTTCTGGCTTGTTTACCCCCATGGCAGGTACAAATATGTTGCAGGTTCTACCACATATCCAACCACGCGTTACAGACCAAATGAATGCACATCTCAATGCTGAATTTACACGCGAAGAAATTAAAGAAGCCCTGGATAGCATTGGAGATCTTAAAGCTCCTAGTGTAGATGGTATGCCAGCGATTTTTTTCAAGAAGTTTTGGGGAACGGTTGGTGATGCATTGGTGCAAGAGGTTGTAAACGTATTGCAAGGCGGCAGTATACCGGAGGGATGGAACGAAACAATCGTGGTGCTTATCCCAAAGGTGCAGAACCCTGAAAGTATGAAGGATCTTCGCCCTATTAGCCTTTGTAATGTCGTTTATAAGCTAGTGTCCAAGGTGTTGGCTAACCGTTTGAAGTGCATCCTTGATGAGCTTATCTCTCCAAATCAGAGTGCTTTTGTGCCAGGTCGGCTTATTTCAGATAATACTATACTTGCATATGAGATGTCTCATTTTATGAAGAGGAGAAGATCGGGAAAGAAATGTTACATGGCAGTAAAGTTAGATATGAGTAAGGCCTATGATCGTGTAGAATGGTCCTTCTTGGAGGGGACAATGTTGAGGTTGGGAATCTGCAATGATTTTGTGAAGAATGTGATGAAGTGTGTACGGTCTGTCTCATACCGCTTCAAGGTCAATGGTAACATCACGGATACAATAATTCCGGGCCGTGGTCTTTGACAAGGTGACCCTATCTCGCCGTACCTTTTCTTATTGTGTGCTGAAGGTTTCTCAGCCCTCATTCATAATGCGGAAAGAAGAGGTGCAATTAGTGGGATAAAGCTGGCTCCAAGTGCACCAAGTGTTAATCACCTTTTGTTCGCGGACGACTCACTCTTGTTGTTGGAAGCGAACTTGGAGGGTGCTGCTGAGATCAATTTCATTCTTCGGCGCTACGAGGAAGCCTCTGGACAGTTTATAAACTGGGACAAGTCATCGGTTTTATTCAGTATCAATACTCCTAGAAGGAAAAAAGATGCAATTATGGGGGTGTTGGGGCTGCGTATGGAAGCACACGGTGGCAAGTATTTTGGTCTCCCAATTTATATTGGTCGTGAAAGATCAAGGGCATTTGTTTATCTGAAAGAAAGAATCTTAAGTAAAATAAGAGGGTGGAAAGAAAAGTTCCTCTCAAAAGCTGGCAAGGAAATCCTTATTAAAGCCGTTGCACAGGCAATTCCAACCTATGCAATGGCCTGTTTTGACCTTACCAAAAGCCTTTGTGATGATATCACTCAAGCTATTTGTCGCTTCTGATGGTCACAACAGGAAGATGAGCATCGTGCACACTGGATCAGCTGGGAGAAAATGATGAGACCAAAGGAAGAGGGAGGCCTAGGATTCCGGGATCTCCACCATTTCAACTTGGCAATGTTGGCCAAACAAGTGTGGCGCCTGATACAAGCGCCTTATTCACTTTGTAGCAGGGTACTGAGAGCTAAATATTTCGGGGATGGTGATATCCTCAATGCAAAACCAATGCCAGGTATGAGTTACGTATGGCGAAGCATGTTGAAGGGTCTTGATGTTGTCAAGCAGGGGATCATATGGCGGATTGGGGATGGTACAAAAGTTCGCATATGGGAAGATCCCTGGATCCCTAATGGTGATACACGTCAGCCTCGTACTACTCAGGGTATCCAAGTTCTGACTAAAGTGCATGAGCTTCTGGACCCAGTCGTTGGAACGTGGGATGAAGTGCTAGTGCGCCAAACTTTTAGCCAAGAGGATGCTGAAGTCATCCTTCGGATCCCAATCTGTGAGCATGAACAAGATCACCTTGCTTGGCATTTCGATGACAAAGGCAGATTCTCGGTCAAGTCAGCCTACACTGTCCACTCCTTAGCGACTAGTGAGGTAAGGCAATCAGGGTCATCGGATGGACAAGAGGCAGCCTGTGGAGGAGAAGCATTTGGCGCCGGTTATGGGACCTGGATTGCCCAGCCAGAGTTCACCATTTCTTGTGGCGAGTTGGCCATGATAGTCTGCCAACAAGAAGGAACATTGAACGGAAGCATGTGGACCTGGACACCCGATGTGCTATCTGCAATAGGCTGTTTGAGGACAGTGGACACCTATTCCTGCGATGCTCAGAACTGAAGAAGGTTTGGAGGAGTGTGCTCCCAGAACAACTAAGAGTGCAGCTTCTAGAATGCAATTCAAGTCTAGAGTTTGTTCATGAAATTTTCTCATTGAAATACAAGGATATGATGACGGCGGTAGCCCTGTTATGGTGTTGGTGGACGGAGAGGAATAAAGCAAACCACAATGAGAAACGTTTGTCACCTGCTGAATTTCAGTTTACAGTCAGGAGACATACAAGAGAATGGACTGAATTTTTTAAATCGAAGTCCACGAGCATACAACAGAATGAGCTTAAATGGCAGCCTCCGCAAAGAGACTGGATCATGATAAATACTGATGGATCTTACAAATCTGCTACTGGGAATGGAGGATGGGGTTGCATCGCAAGGGACCATGCGTGTCAACCAATCTTTGCTGCTGCGGGCAGTGTAGCAAATGTTGGTGAACCCCTTCAAACTGAAACGCATGCACTTCTTGAAGCAATCTCCCTGGCGGATCAGTTTGGGATTGGAAGGCCTGTGTTTGCTACGGATTGCCTAGTCTTGAAGCAAGCAGTTAACTCGAATGATTATGATGATGCACCACTTGGAGCCCTGTTTAGAGAAGTGAAGTATAATCTTTGGCTGAACTTTATCGACTACCGTGTGATTTATGTGCATCGGTCTTGTAACAAACCAGCTCACGAGCTAGCGGCATTGGGTGCGGCTGAGCCGCAGAGTTACCACAATGTGTGGGTCGAAAACTATCCTATTGCTGTAACCAGTGCCATGTCCGGCGATTATGCCGTGCAAGTTTAATGGAATGACTGTGTTCCATCTCAAAAAAAAAAAAGATCCGTTTGAGGTGGCCGGCGGACAGGAAAACTGCCCATGTCCGTTTACGTTGGGAGGGAGCCCCAACGGCCTCAAACTCACAAAACAGTGAAAAACATAGATATATATTGAGCTTAGTACTTATTTTTGGGGACAGGAAGGTTCTAGTTTTAGACATAAGAAAAACAAAAGTGGATAATGCGCCTAGTCCTCGTCGCCGAGGTCGATGAAGGCAACACGAGCTGTCATAGATCTAGTATTTACAAAGAACAGAACATCCGTACATGGCTTCCGTCCATCCTTCTACGAAACAACAAGCAATACGTAGTGTCCAGATCAGCAGATAGTTCAGTAAATAGTACAAACGCCGTCGCAGGATCTTTTCAGTTTGTGTTCGTTCGCCCACGTTGCCAGGGATACGAACAAAGCAGCGCGTATCTAGGGGTAGTCAGCTCTATGCCTTTTCTGTTATGCACACATATTTCAAATCAAAGATCGATAAAGTGCCGATGTTCTAGCAGCGCCATGTACAGATGAACCGAAGGTTCTCCGGAAATATACGGCATGGCATCTGGTAAGAAGAACACCTCATGTCCTTTTCCTAGCCCTTGACTTCTTGCTTGTTGCACTGGCTTTGGGTGCGGAGCTATCTTCCTCAGCCAATTGCCTACACATTTGGATATAGAAAGGAAAATAATCCCATCAGAAATTCTCAGCTGCTAGTCTACATTATGAAATATATGTAAAGGGTCATGCTGAGCGTCCCCGAAGGATGAGAAACATCCATCCTCCTGCTTTCTAACCGTTCGATGGGACAATCCACATCATCCAATACTGCCCACAAACGGTTCTGCATCGAGCAGAAAAAAACAGGTTAAATCTTCTCACGCGCTAGAGGGAGGTCCCTGGGCACGGCGCACAGCTCCATGAGGTGTGTCCGCTGCCGGCGAGAGAGCTCCGCCTGAGATGCGACCGACACCGGCAAGGAAGCTCTGCTGTGAGATGAGATTGCCGCCAGCGAGGAAGGCTTGCCGTGAGCTGCGATCGACGCTGGCGAGAAAGCCTGTCCCATTGCTTTGCACGAGCTTAGCGTCGGCGTGGTGAGCCATGGCTGCCGCCAATAGCCGGAGAAGACGCCCATCGCACCCCACACTGCCACTTGCTTGCAGCATTGCTGGCGGTCATTTGCAGCTCCTGCGCCCACTCACCGTGCCAACAATAGGCCGTAGGCTTGCAGCTCCAGCAGTGTTAGTTTGCAGCTCCCACGCCGGCCACTTGGAGCTCCGACGGTAGGTCATATGTTTGCAGCTCTGACGGTGCCCACTTGCAGCTCCGCGGGTAGGCCGTAGATGCTTGCAGCAGCCGTTCATAGCACCCCCCCCCCCCCCCCCCCCAGGCCATTAGCAGGTCCAGCGGGCACTAGTTGGCAGCAACAAAACCTTGTGTCTTGCCCCATCAGCCACGCGCAGAGGAGACAGAGGTGCTCGTCACGACAGAAAGAGGAGAGGGGCTGGTGGTGGGTTTTGGACTTTTGGTGGATAAGAGCGACCAGAGACAGGAGGCATCCGCACTGCGGTGTATCCGTGTATGTGCTCGAGTTGTACGGCGGCGAGGGCATTGCTGCACAGGCAATAAAGTGACGCCTCAGGACGAGTTTTTGCGTTGAATTTGGGACATAAGCTCTGTTTCTTGCGTGCAATGGGTAAGAGGATAAGCAAAAAGGAAGAGATAATGTGTGGTGGAAAAGAGGACGTGTGGTAAAGCAGGAAGGCTTTTCCATATGTAAAATATCGACTTGGGCTATATTTAGTTTGGGTTCAAGTCACAGGTCATGTAATTTCATTAAGTGCAGGAAAGGTATTCAAATGGTCTCGAAAGCTCAGTGATCTAACCTGCCCACCTCCTCGAGTCGTTCCAGGAAAGGGTTGATATTATCCATGTAGGTGTTGAACTGCAGAAAAGATATGTCAGCAGTTTACATATTCTTGAAAAGAAGCATGTTTATTGATGATATTACGGAACAGTCTTTTGAAGCAGACATACCGCCTTCAGAATATTGTCGAACTTTGCACGTATTTTCTGTTGTTCTGATGTGGCAGCAGTCCTTACTGAAGCAGCCTCTGAACATAACTTAGAAGCCTGTGTGGTGACATGAAGAAAAGCAGAATTAACAAATAGAGTGACTAAATCTGCAAGCCTGAACATTCAAAGAGATGGACAGTTAGCATTGTGTTTTATGTACTAACAGCGGCAATAAATACTAATCAAGCCTCAACAGAATCCCCATAGGTAAGTAGTTTACATGTAGACACCAAAATTAACAACAATTTCAAAAGGATATTAAGTTCAAACAAGCTATGACTTCAGAATAAGCACATCACCTTCGCGATCATTGCCTCTACTTTCTTTTCTCTAGGTTCAAGACACTGCAGTTTACATTCAATCTCGGACTTCAAAGCACCCAGTTTCTGATTTTCATCCGCTATTATTTGATTCCTTTCTTTCACTTTCGTCTTGAGACGCTCCTCCATTTCATGTACTGGTTGGAAGGTATCATGTAACAATGTAAGGAAAATAACTTCGGAACAAGAGGAACATAGTACTAGCAAAATATACAAATAGAAATGAGAAAGATAACCTTTTCCTTGCCATTCAATAATCTGTGCATCAAAGGACCTGACTGTGAGACTTTCATCATTAAGCTTAGCTTTGCGAGATTTAACTTCCTTTTCAACTGTTTTAGCAGCAGCAAGCTAGCAGCAACAGTAAGAATAAGAATTAGCCCAGTCTCACCGCTCAATAAATCCAGGTACAGAATCCAATTGTTCTTTGCAGCTACTCTCACCTGTTCTTGTACATCCTGGATTTTAGTGTGTTGCTTCGCCAGTTTTTCATGAGCCTGGGAGATGGAGATAGTTTAGGATGCAATCACACCGGTATCTACTGGTGAAGCATAACTAGGAACAGCGGTAAGTGCCACCATGATACGAGCTAGTACCACCAGAGGCACCAGCAGTAAGAAACGGAATCTAAAACATCAGAGATATATCATGAGGAAACTACATGAACCCGGTAGACAAATATGTAGCAGTCTAGCAGATGGTTTAATTTTTCAAACTCCATGGAAATAAGTCTGAAATCAGTTGTTGCAGCCAATGGTCATAAGCTTGAAAAGTGGAATCAGAATACCTTATTTAGTAACTCCAAAGTGGCAGTTTTTTCTTGAACATTTTGCGTTGCTGTTTTCTCAGACTCCTTCAACTTAGCACGAACTGATTTCTTCTCTTCCAAGGCCCTCTTTAATAGGAAAGAAAACCAAAATTAGGTATGCAAACGTAAACAGATCTCTTGTGATGATAAAACCTTTGAGTCCAAGTTTTATTAAGTAAATCACAGGTTAACCACACCATACATCTTGGTAGGCTTGAAATTGAGCCAAAAAATAGGATTAAGGCCCCTCCACGAGCAAACTTTCATGGAAAAATTAATGTAGCAGGTCTACCAACCTGTTTACGATATGCGGGTATGCAGTCAACTACTACTAGGCAGATTACAAAAACCGAGTAGTTGAATTCCCATATAGTCATGACAACATCAGGTCACAGAATAAATACCAGTTTCAAAAATTTGGTACAATGCCTGCAGCAACAGAAAAATGGAAGATGTCTCACCTGAACCTTTTCTGGAGACTTAACTAGTTTGGACCTCAGTTTGGAGTTTTCTTGGGCATGTTTAGTCAACTCAAAATCGGCCTGGGTTATCTGCAGCATGAAACATAAATGCAATGAATACAACATCATGTAGTGAGCTTTTGCTTTTTTTTTTCATCATATAAAACATTCAGCGTAAGTTAGGGAGAGCAATATATCAGTTGTTCAATGTTCTCATTCACGAAGTATAGCTTAATACCAATTGGTGATGAGCAGATGCCAAGCCTCAAGAGTAAATGGTGGATACATAACTAATTTTTTTTTAAAGTGCACAGAGTTCACTTTTCACATGGTAAATTACTAAATTGTAGGTAGCCTGGTTCTATGTGGGCTGGAGTGCTTCTAACCTGCGAAAGGTGGATGGAGCTTATTATGACTTCTCAGAGTCAAGAAGCTGGAGCAGGAGATGCGTAAGGGCCAATAGTCCTGGTCTAATAAAATCTATGGCCCTATAGTTAAATATAGCATTCAATGTTACAGGTTATAACCAACTGCCAGTAATGTAACTTCTTGTGATTTATGTTTGCAAGCTACTTTAAATTCATATGTAGTTTGTTTTAGCCGATCTCCTGCCTTCAGGTTCCAAAATGGATCCTAGTTCGTACAGGTGGGTGCTCCTAGTATATTGGCATCAAACGGGCTCCAGTCTCATTTACACTCGTACTTGGAAGTTTGGGGCTGTAGTGTTTGACCAAGCAGCTCTAGCTTTGATCTATCAGACCAGAGCCAAAGCCACGACAAAGAACCAAAGCTTCAATACATTCCAGCACAAATCCAAAATGCTGTTCATATTTATACCCTAATTTGGCAACGTGTGGTGTATTTGATCAGAACTCAACAGTCTTTCGTTATTATTCATGTTGTATTATAGACCATGTAGCATGTTTGATTATTCACAACATGCCAAACTCCTGAGCAATAAGTGGATCTTTTAATACCATAATATAAGACAGTTCATGACAGAAATTCACAGAACTTGGTTAGGTTTTTTGGGTGGGGAGGTGATAATATGCGAAGAAACATGACGCTGACACTTGGCAGGAATGAACACACACCTTCCTGTGGATTTCCTCTTTCTTGTCAGTGATGGCCGAAGATTTTGCTCGCAGGGCCAATTGCTGCTTGTTGTAAACCTGAACTTTCTGCTGCAGAGCATTGACGTCCGCTTCCAGCTGCTGGGCCATGGGTTCTTCCATCTGCTCGGCGAGCTCATGGTCCGCAATCTCCTTGTGAAGCTGCAGGAGAGGAATCCGGCACAGCAAGCAGAGACGCGATTTTAAGAATGTCAAGCATGTAGGCATTTGCCCGAACAGAAAAGCTGCAGAAACTGTGAACAGGCAGGGAAGACCTCGGCGATCCTGGCCTTGAGGTCCAGTGTGCGCTGGTGGTAGTCGGGGACCTCGTTGACGATGGGCTGCAGGAGGTTGAGCTTCTCCTCCCTGTAGAAGAGGAAGTTGATGAGGGCGCTGAGGACCTCGAGGACGCGGCGCGGGGTGGGGCGGAGGAGGTCGGCGAGCGTGAAGTCCTTGAACTGGATGGAGTCGAGGAAGGCCCGCGACTTGGTGTGGAGGCGCAGCACCCGGATGGCCTCCAGGTGGTGCTCCGGGTTGTCCAGCCCCGCCAGGTCGCTGAACCCTAGCTGCCCGTCGTCGTCGTCCCTGGGGGAAATCCAAGCCGGTGAGCGAGCGAGCGAGTGGAGGAGGAGGAGGAGGAGGAGGATGCGACGACGCGTTTGGTACCCGGGGGCATCGACGAAGGAGGCGAGGAAGCGGGCGAGGATGGCGGGGAGCAGATCCGGCTGGGGCTTGGCGATGTCCTCGGGGCGGAGGTTAGCCACGGGGGCGATGCCGAACTGGACCACGGACTCAGCAATCTCCGCCGCCGACAGCATTGGGAACCCGAAGCCGGACGCCATCGAATCGCCGGCGATTCTCCTCCTCCTCCGGCTACCGGCTACCGGCGGCGGCCACTCGCCTAGTCGTGTAGATCCTTCCTCTTTCCCCCCAAAATCGAAATGTTTTGGCGATGGCTCTAGCAACTCTTTCCCGCCGATGTGGGGCTTACCCTCTCGGTGGGCCGAGGGAATACGGCCTGTTAAGACCACGAGCCCAATGTTAGCCTGCTCTAAACAACATTGTTCAATTACACAAACATAGCTCCCCCTTCCTTCCCTCAAAAAAAATATAGCTTCCTCTTCCTTCCCTCAAAAAACAAAAAAGCTCCCCCTTGCAAAATATAAGGCACAATTGAATGTTTTTCTGGTTAAGGAAATACAATTTTAATTAAAATTTCCATTTATATTATTTTACAAAATTAGTAAATATACGCTCCAATTTTTTTTCAACAACAGCAAAACCTGTAAAATTAAAGTATAACTTTGAACAACGTGTTTGGATGTTTGCATTCGTGCCTGGTATTAGACATTGGCATTGTCCAATCCCTGATATCCCAAATTCCAGCTGTTTGTATTCAGGGCGAATATTGAGATGAACTTCCTTTTTCTTAGCCTAGGAAGCTCGCTCCCGAATGAACCATTCTCGAGCTACATCATGAGGTATTTTCCCTGAAATGTTTTCCTCTGCCTCGTCCCGGGCGAGAACACTGGAACACTAGCTCAAGTATGCTCCCGTAGCCGCCTGACCTCCTTCCTTCTCCGCCTTCGGCGAGGCTGGCCGTCGTCGGCCCCATACTTCTACACCTCCTGTGAGGTTGACCGTCACCGCCACCATCCTTCTCCACATACGATGAGGCTGACCGCCACCGCCCCATACTTCTCCGCATCTGGTGAGGCTTGCCGCCGCCTCTCCCATACTTCTCCGCATCCGACGAGGCTGGCAGTCGCCGCCCCATCCCTCTCTTCCTCCGGTGAAGCTGGCCGCTGCCGCCCCATCCTTCTCCACCCCTAGTTGGCTCCAACCTAGCTGCTCTGCACCTGCGATAGGCTCCTAATGCACTACGTCTCCACCTAAGGATGATGGCAGCTGGCTATAAGATTTAAATTTTATGTTTGTATTTAATTAAACTAGAGATAATAGAAAAGAGAATATAAGCAAGCTCTAAGTTAAGAGCTAGCCGTAGCGCCGGCTCTTAAACATTTTCTGAAACTATCAAGTAGCTTATGTAGGTAGTCTTAACAAAATAGGATAATTTTTATAGCTATTATTGTACATGTTTCGCTACAGTGTAATTCTGAGTATAGAAAACATATCAATGTGATATAGCCTACAATTGGCTAAGTTAGTGGTTTTGCTCTAATACGCATGGAGGCTCTCATTTCTCCCTTCTTTTATCTCTCTTTCATTGGACGCTTGAGAGTCTCTTTCCAGCTCCCGGCTCCACCCCTCTTCCCTAGTGATTTCGCTGAATGGAGGTGGGGTGGGAGGGGGGAGGCTGGCATGTACAGAGTAGCTTTAGGTCTAGCAGTTGTACTGTACTGGCAAAGGTCTGGTTTGACATTATGACACTAGTACAAACTCGTTACTTAGAGAAGGTTTGGTTTGACATTATGCCACTAGTACAAACTTGTTACTTAGAGACGGCGTGTTCAGCCGATTTCATCCAAGTTTTTTGAAAGCCAGCTCTGCGAGAAAACCTCAGACGATTGTGATTTACCACCTGTCTCTAAAACTTTAGAGTCTGGATTGATACGTCGCAAACGTATCTATAATTTTTGATGCTACAAGCTTGTTTTACACCAATTTGTATATGGTTTGCTCATATGTCTTTGCACTTTTATACATTTTCCGGCACTAACCTATTAACAAGATGCCACAGTGTCAGCTTCCCATTTTCTGTTGTTTTATATTTCAAAAAAGTTGTACATGAAATATTCTCGAAATTGGACGAAACAAAAGCCGGAGTCAATATTTTTTTGTAACGAAGACCGAGTCCAGAGTGGGGACGAAGAAGAGGCGTAGGGCGGCTAGACCATGCCTTGGCGCGGCCAGGCCTAGGCCCGCGCCAAGGGTGGTGTGGGCCCCCTGGTCTCCATCGACCTCTCCCTTCCGCCTATTTATTCACGATCTCGGAAAAAACCTAAACACTTGAGCCTCCATCCACAAAATGTTCCTTCGCGGCCGCCATTGCAGACCCTAGCTCGGGAGGGTTCTGAAGCTCTCCCTAGCACCCTACCGGAGGGGGAGATCATCGCCGGAGGCATCTACATCGTCATATCCACCTTCAAAGTGATGCGTGAGTAGTTCATCCCTGGACTATGAGTCCATAGCAGTGGCTAGATGGTTGTCTTCTCCAATTTGTGCCTCATGTGTAGATCTTGTGAGCTGCCCTACATGATCAAGATCATCCTTATGTAATGCTACATGTTGTATTTGTTGGGATCCGATGAATATGGAATACTATGTTGAGATCGATTATATATACTTGTCATATGTTATTTGTGATCTTGCATGCTCTCTGTTGCTAGTAGATATGCTGGCCAAGTAAATGCTTGTGACTCCAAACGGAGGTATTTATGCTCGATAGTAGGTTCATGCCTCTAGTTTTCTGGAAGAGTGATAATAACTTCTAAGATTGTAGATGTGTTGTTGCTATAGGGAGAAAACAACAATGTTTTATCCGAGGATAATTCTATTATTTACTTTACACACATTGCTTAATGCGATAATCTATTACTTGCAACTTAATATTGAAAAGGGTTCAGACGATAACAGGAAGGTGGATTATTGGTCATAGACGCAGTTGGATTACGGTCTATGTATTATGTTGTAATGCCCAAACGAATCTCATAGTAATTATCTTGTAATGTATGGTCTTTATTATGTCAATTGTCCAGCTGTAATTTGTTCACCCAATATGTTAGTTATCTTTATGGAGAGACACCTCTAGTGAACTGTGGACCCCGCTCCTTTCCTTTACAATGATAAATTCATCTACTGTAATCATGTTTTGTTTACTTTCTGCAAGCACTGTTCTCTTTAATTACTGCAAACATCTCTTTCCACTCGATACGTTTAATACTTTGTGCTCAGCAAAACCGGTGAGATTGACAACCTCACTATAAGTTGGGGTAAAGTATTTTGGTTGCGTTGTGTGCAGGTTCCACCTTGTTGTGGACGCCAGTAGTGCGCCCTACCAATAGTCAGGTAGCAACACCTTCAGAAGTCACGCCTTTTCTCCTAATGGTCAATTAAATCTTGGTTTCTTAGTGAGGGAAACTTGTTGATGTGGTCATCACACCTTCCTCTTGGGGTTCCCCAACGAGATTGCCAACTTCCAAGAAGCACCATCAAGATTTTCTAGCGCCATTGCCGGGGAACAATCAAGACACTCCATCAAGCCCGTCAACCGCCAGCAAGATTTTCAGGCGCCGTTGCCGGGAAGAAAGAGGATTTCTGCAAGGGGAGTCTCTCATCTCCAGACTCTTTACTTTGTTATAGTTTTGCTTAGTTTATTTTATTTTGTCTTGTTTTCTTTATTATATCAAAAACACGCCAAAAATTAGTTTCTATTATAGCTTTTTTTTCTTTGTTTTAATTTGGCTAAAATGGGTTCTGCTGGAAATACTAAGTTGTGTGACTTTACTAGCACAAACAACAATGATTTTATTTGTACACCTATTACTCCACCTGCTCCTGAAGTAGCTTTCTATGAAATTAAACCTGCTTTGTTAAATCTTGTTATGAAAGAGCAATTTACTGGTGTTAGTACTGATGATGTTGCTTCTCACCTTAATAATTTTGTTGAACTTTGTGAGATGCAAAAATATAAGGATGTAGATGGTGACATTATAAAACTGAAATTGTTCCCTTTCTTTCTCTTTGAGAGGGAGAGCTAAATATTGGTTGCTATCTTTGCCTAGAAATAGTATTGATTCTTGGGTTAAACGCAAAGATGCTTTTGTTGGAAAATATTATCCTCCTGCTAAGATCATATCCTGGAGAAGTGACATAATGAAATTTAGACAATTTGATAATGAAAATGTTGCTAAAGCTTGGGAAAGAATGAAATTTTTGGTAAAGAATTGTCCCACTCATGGACTGATTACTTGGATGATCATCCAAACTTTTTATGCAGGACAGAATTTTTCTTCAAGAAAACCTTCTGGATTCAGCTGTTGGACGTACCTTTATATCCATTACTTTGGGGGCTGCAACAAAAATACTTGATGATATGATGATAAATTATTCTGAATGGCACACCGAGAGAGCTCCACAAGGTAAGAAGGTAAATTCTGTTGAAGAAACCTCCTCTTTGAGTGATAAAATTGATACTATTATGTCTATACTTGTTAATGGTAAAGCTCATGTTAATCCAAATAATATTCCGTTAGCTTCTTTGGTTTCTCAAGAAGAGCATGTTGATGTGGACTTCATTAAAAACAATAATTTCAACAACAATGCTTATAGGAATAATTTTTGTAGAAACTATATATTATAGGCCATATCCTTCTAATAATGGTAATGCTTATGGCAATTGTTATGGTAATTCCTACAGCAATAGCAAAAGTGCACCCTCTGATCTTGAAGTCATGCTTAAGGACTTTATTAGTACACAAATTGCTTTTAATAAATCTGTTGAGGAAAAGCTTGGCAAAATTGATGTTCTTGCTTCTAAAGTTGATAGCCTTGCTCGTGATGTTGAATTTATTAAATTAAAAGTTATGCCTCATGATGTTAAATAAAACAAAACTTTGAATTCCATCAAGTTAGAATTGATGAAAATGTTAGGATGTTGGTGGAATTGCATGGTAGGTGGAAAAGAGAAGATGAAATTGGTAGAAGTAATAATTTGACTAAAATTTGTACCATCACCACCACCAATAGTAATGAAGTCTCAAATTCTAGCCACCCTCCTACTATCAATGGTAAAATAATTGGTGTAGGAAAATTCCCCGCTCCTTCTACAAAATTTCCTAGAACCACTAAAACTGTTCCTGATAAGTGTGCTGAAATTTTTCGGAGTCTGGGAGACAATAGTCCTTTTACCTTTGATAATAATGACTTTGTTTTTGATGATTGCAATATCTCTGAAGTAATTAAGTTCTTACAAAAGCTTGTTAAAAGTCCTAATTCTAGTGCTATAAATATGGCTTTCACGAAGCATATTACAAATGCTCTCATGCAAATTAGAGAAGAGAAATTAAAATGTGAAGCTTCTATTCCTAAAAAGTTAGAACATGGCTGAGAGCCCATCATTAAGATGAAAGTAGATGGCTTTTATTGCGATGCTTTATGTGATCTTGGTGCAAGTATTTCTGTTATACCTAGAAAAATCTATGATATGCTTGATTTGCCACCGTTAGAACAATGTTATTTCAATATTCATTGTGTTGATATTGCTACAAAGAAACCTTTGGGGAGAGTTAATAATGTTCTTATTATGGTTAATAATAACTTTGTCCCCGTTGATTTTGTTGTTTTGGATATTGAATGCAATGCTTCTTATCCAATTATATTGGGAAGACTGTTTTCTTAGAACTGTTGGTGCTGCTATTGATATGAGAGATGGGAATATTAAATATCAATTCTCACTAAAGAAAGGTATGGAACACTTCCCTCGGAAAATAAAGAAGCCACATTATGATTCTATTATTAAAACGAATTATTATGTTCATGTTTCTTCACTTGATAATACTTGATGCTAGATCTTTTTTTGCGCCTAGCTTAAAGGCGTTAAAGAAAAGCACTCTTGGGAGATAACCTATGTTTTTTATTTCTGTATTTTTTCCTTTGTTGAGTCTTGGAAGTTATTACCTCTGTAATAACCTCTCCTTATCATTTTTATTTCGTTTTTGTGCCAAGAATAGCCTCTAATAGGAAGAAACTAAGATTTGGGGAAGTTGCTGTCCTGAAAACAGACTCTGTGTTGTCACCATAAAAATTCGTATTCACAGCCACAACGGAATTTTGATCTGCCAATTTTTTTTGCACATGCCCCAGATTATTGTCTAACTTTCGTTAGTTGACCACCTTTCCATTTGAGCAAGAGAAGATTTTCTAAAAAAAAACAATCTTTACCTTCTGTTCTGTTTTGACAGATTTCCGCCATTGTTTGCATTTGCCTCTTAATCTCTTTCTTTTTGAATTATTTTGATCAAAGAGCTTCTTTAAGAGGTTGCTACAGTAGCTAATGTTTTAATAAATGTTTGATATATGTTAGTATTGAACCAAAGTGGATTTGTTATTTTGATTGTACTAATGCTGCTAATAAAGAATTGTGTAAAGTTTATTATGAAGGAAGTTTTCAAGTGTAGGGAAAGAAGAATGATGTAATGAGGTAAAGTATGGACAAAAGCTCAAGCTTGGGTATGCCCATTTCACCCCAATAAATATTCAAGAGGTATAAGCGTCAAAGCTCAACATGTCATCTTTCTATGCACTATATTTTTATTGATTCATACGCTATGTGTTGTTCTTGGAGCATCTTTATTTTTGTTTTTAGTTTAGTTTTATTTGTTTTAGCATATGGTTGTATCCCGACATATTTGTTTTGGAAAATACACACTCCGTTGTAATTGCATGGAACGCTCTAGTTTTCGCTCTTATTGTTCTGCGAGTGTTCTAGTTTTCTACTACGTTTAGCTCTTATTCTTTCACTCGAATTATGTTCAGAGTTCGTTAGTATTCTATATTTATGTATGATTATCTCTCTGGTCCATATTGATTTTCATCTCTGAGAGTTATTTCAAATAATTTGATTGGTGTTGGAGACGAGTAAAATGTTTCATGCTGATACGTCTCAAACGTATCTATAATTTCTTATGTTCCATGCTAGTTTTATGACAATACCTACATGTTTTGCTCACACTTTATGATGATTTTATGCGTTTTCCGGAACTAACCTATTAACAAGATGCCGAAGTGCCAGTTCCTGTTTTCTGCTGTTTTTGGTTTCAGAAATCCTACAAAGAAAATATTCTCGGAATTGGACGAAATCAACGCCCAGTATCTTATTTTTCCCGGAAGCTTCTAGAGCACCGAAGAGGGGCCAGAGGGGAGCTAGGGGGCCCCACCCCACAAGGCGGCGCGGCCAAGGGGGGGCGCCCCCCTACTGTGTGGGACCCCCAGGACTCTTCCGACTCCGCCTCTTCGCCTATTTAAGCCCTGGTGACCTAAAACTTCGAGACGAATAAGCCACAATACGGGAAAAGTTCCAGAGCCGCCGCCATCGCGAAGCCAAGATTCGGGGGACAGAAGTCTCTGTTCCGGCACGCCGCCGGGACGGGGAAGTGCCCCCGGAAGGCATCTCCATCGACACCACCGCCATCTTCATCGCCGCTGCTGACTCCCATGATGAGGAGGGAGTAGTTCTCCCCTGGGGCTGAGGGCTCTACCGTAGCAATGTGGTTCATCTCTCTCTCTTTGTGATCTAGTTGAATATCATCTATTTGCTACTCTAGTGATGTTATTAAAGTAGTCTATTCCTCCTCCATGATTTAATGTTGACAGTGTGTGCATCATGTAGTACTTGGTATAAGCTATGATTGTGATCTCTTGTAGATTATGAGTTAACTATTACTATGATAGTATTGATGTGATCTATTCCCCCTTTCATAGCCTGACGGTGACGGTGTGCATGCTATGTTAGTACTCGGTCTAAATTGCAATGGTCTATCATGCACTCTAAAGGTTACTTAAATATGAACTCCGGATGTTGTGGAGCTTGTTAACTCCGGCTTGAGGGAGATCTTGTAGCCCTACACAATGAATGGTGTTTGTCATCCAGCAAGAGAGTGTAGAGTAGTTTCAGTTATGTGATCAATGTTGAGAGTGTCCACTAGTGAAAGTATGATCCCTAGGCCTTGTTTCCAAACATTAAATCTCCGTTTATTTACTGTTATGTTACATGTTTGCTTGCTGCCATCTTTATTTCAGATTGCTATTACCACTCATATTCATCCATATTACTTGTATTTCACTATCTCTTCGCCGAACTAGTGCACCTTTACATCTGACAAGTGTATTAGGTGTGTTGGGGAAACAAGAGACTTCTTGTATCGTGATTGCAGGGTTGCTTGAGAGGGATATCTTTGACCTCTTACTCCCTGAGTTCGATAAACCTTGGGTGATTCACTTAAGGGAAACTTGTTGCTGTTCTACAAACCTCTGCTCTTGGAGGCCCAACACTGTCTACAGGAAAAGAAGCCAACAGTAGACAGCACATGCCTATAGTGATGCAAAAGAAATCTTGTCTAGACTGTGGCATAGACTTTGGCATGTCGTGTTGGATGTTATTCTTATCATATGCTTAGTATTTATTGTGGTAGCATGACTTGTCTCAAATAGTTGAGAGTGCACAATGTGCTATTGAAAGAATCATGTATTCTTTCTGTCATACAAAGCATAATATTGTGGTATTCTCCTTTAGTGTTTTATTGGGTAGACTTGGCACATGCTTATACCATGTTATCAGTATAACCAGTTAACTAAAGCCTTTATGATCATTTAATTTTTGACTTGTAATATCACTTGATGCTTTGGTTAATAATGTTTTGTTGCTATGCATGATTATGACCATTATTGCTCTCTTAGTTGGTCGCTCCCAGTCTTTTCCTAGCCTTTGCATGTACTGAGTATGAACTCTACTCGTGCATCCAACCACCAATAACCAAAATTTGCCAATTGTGTCCACCATATCTACCTATTAGCATTATTGCTATTCCAAGTATATTCATCATGCTTTTATTTATCTTCCAAATTAAATTATGTCATGAGAAAATTAGTTAGTAAAGCTCTCACCAACTTGATGTCACATTTACTTAATTGTACTTAATAAACTTGAGTCATGTAACTATCTTATGAAGTTTATATGTTTGCAAATTGCGAGTTGAGAGTTAGCACAACCATGCTTTCATGGGGAACGCTTTCAACATTGCACTTATTCCTATTTAGGTTATGTCATGTTCTTTTATTTATGGATGCCTAGCGGTGCGAAATAAAATGGAAACTTGTAAGTCCATGGAGTTTGTATATATGTTAGAGAAACGCCTGGACCGCCAATTTAAGCCATGCATCATTCATGGTGGAAATTTACAGCGAACCATAGTGAGCAATCTATGAAGCATCTTCAATAAAAATCTATACTCATAGTAAATAAAAGGATTGCTGAGATACTCATTGTCTGTTTGTCTTGTCATTTTGGCTTGGGATAGCTTCTATACAGGAGTACTTTCAAATCATGGGGCAGGAGGTACCCAGTTGGCGTTCTCGGTGATACATGTATACTTACAATGACGAGAACTTATTTGGGACCTAAGTTGAGTAGCATGAGGTTTAGGTACTCGTATTCAAGGGGCATGCGATTTTCAACTTGTGATTTGTCAAGCATATAACTCATATTTGCACTCACATTAACTTTAACCATTCAAGATGCTTATGATAGGGGCAATGAGAGCTCAAAGCTAATGAGTACCATACTTTTTGGAAGCTCTATAAAACTTGTTAATCTTGCTTACTCTACAAAGAGTCTTTCTTTTACTTTTATGTTGAGTCTTCACCTTCTTCTTTATGTACCAATTAAGAGAGTATAGTTGTCATTCTTAGTGCAATGTGCATAGTCCCAAAATTATTATTGATTGATTCATGATTATGCTATTTATTGTTCTTAACTTACTTGTATATAGTCACCCTTTGAACTTTAAATGTGTCCTAGCATTTATGATTTGCTACTTTATAAAGGACATGCTGAGTACCACTTTACTAAGTTTTCTCTATGCTCATAAATAAACAGTTGCTTTCAATGCACAATTATTCATGACAATTTGTTTGAGTTACTTCTCATGATATAACATAGTTTCTAAGTTCTATTATTAGAATTATATAATAGAATTATATCTATCATGTCTGTGTTTAGAGTACTTTGATCCCAGCTTACAATGCTCTACAATAACTTGATCAAGATTGTGTTGGCTTCATGTCACCTCAAAAATTATTTTATTATCGCTTACCTACTCAAGGACGAGCATGATTTAAGCTTGGGGATGCTTGATACGTCGCAAACATATCTATATTTTTGATGCTCCATGCTTAATTTACACCATTTTGTATATGGTTTGCTCATACTTCGTTGCACTTTTATACATTTTCCGGCACTAACCTATTAACAAGATGCCACGGTGCCAGTTCCCTATTTTCTGTTGTTTTATATTTCAGAAAAGTTGTACATGAAATATTCTTGGAATTGGAAACAAAAGTCGAAGTCAATATTTTTTCGTAATAAAGACAGAGTCCAGAGTGGGGACGAAGAAGAGGCGCAGGGCAGCCAGACCATGCCTTGGCGCGGCCAGGCCTGTGCCCGCGCCAAGGGGTGGTGTGGGCCCCCTGGCCTCCATCGACCTCGCCCTTCCGCCTATTTATTCACGATCTCGGGAAAAACTTACACACCCGAGTCTCCATACACGAAAAGTTCCATCGCGGACGCCACTGCAGACCCTAGCCCGGGAGGGTTCTGAAGCTCTTCCTGGCACCCTGTTGGAGGGGGAGATCACCGCTGGAGGCATCTACATCGCCATATCCGCCTCTGAAGTGAGGCGTGAGTAGTTCATCCCTAGACTATGGGTCCATAACAGTAGCTAGATGGTTATCTTCTCCAATTTGTGCCTCATGTTTAGACCTTGTGAGCTGCCCTACATGATCAAGATCATCCTTATGTAATGCTACATATTGTGTTTGCTGGGATCCGATGAATATGGAATACTATGTTGAGATCGATTATGTATACTTGTCATATGTTATTTGTGATCTTGCATCCTCTCCATTGCTAGTAGATACTTTGGCCAAGTAAATGCTTGTGACTCCAAGAGGGGGTATTTATGCTCGATAGTAGGCTCATGCCTCTAGTTTTTTGGAAGAGTGACAATAACTTCTAAGATTGTAGATGTGCTGTTGCTAGTAGGGAGAAAACAACAATGTTTTATCCAAAGGTAATTCTATTGTTTACTTTGATGGGATTCGTAGCATAGAAAACAAAAAATTTCCTATCGCAAGAACGAATAACAAGCCAAGATCCAATCTAGAAGATGGTAGCAACGAGAAGATCATGAGACTAACCCTCGAAGATTTCCAAAGCCTACGAGATTAGATCTCGTTGTTGTTGTAGTCGATCACTTGCCGCTTTCGAAAGCGCATAGAAGATCTTGATGGTGCCACAGTCGGGCAGCACTTCCGTACTCGGTCACATGTACGGTGTTGATGAAGACGTCCTTCTCCCCGTTCCAGCGGGTAGCGGAAGTAGTAGATCCTCCTCGGAATCCCGACAGCACGACGGCGTGGTGTCGGTGGCGGTGGAGATCTCCGGCAAGGCTTCGCCGTAAGCGCTACTAGAGGTGTATGAGGAGGAGGGGCGGCTAGGGTTTGGGGAGAGGGGGGCGCCGGCCTTGGTGCCTCTTGGGGGTGCGGCCAAGGTGTGGTTGTGGTGGGCGGCCCCCTCCCCTTGCCCCTCATTATATAGGTGGAACCCCCAAGGGTTTGCTCAAGTCTTCGAATAAGACCCCAATTCAAAAACTGCCATATGGACGAATCCTACTTGGGGTGGGACTCTCCCCTTAACCTTTGGTGGGCTGGCCGGCCCCCTATGGTGGAGTCCACCTGGGACTCCTCCCCCCTTTGGCTGGCCGGCCAAGCTAGGTGGGACTCCACCTTCCATGGTGATTTCTTCCGGACTTTTCTAGAACCTTCTAGAACCTTCCATAAAAACACCGGATCATTTCCAAACATGGAAAGTGACTTCCTATATATGAATCTTATTCTCCGGACCATTCCGCACCTCCTCGTGATGTCCTGGATCCCATCCGAGACTCCGAACAAATCTTTGAACTCCATTCCATTTTCCATATCTACTTAAAACGACATCAAACCTTAAGTGTGTCACCCTACGGTTCGTGAACTATGCAGACATGGTTGAGACTCTTCTCCGACCAATAACCAATAGCGGGATCTGGAGATCCATAATGGCTCCCACACATTCAACGATAACTTAGTGATCAATTGAACCATTTACATATGATACCGATTCCCTTTGTCTCACGATATTTTACTTGTCTGAGGTTTGATCATCAGTATCTCCATACCTTGTTCAACCTCGTCTCCGACAAGTACTCTTTACTCATACCGTGGCATGTCATCTCTTGTGACCAAGTCACATGCTTGCAAGCTAATCAGATGACATTCCACGGAGAGGTTGTAAGAGCAAAATTCACACCCCAAGTTTTGTGTGTTTGATGACAACACTTGAGTAATCTCACCGTGTGCCTTGAGTATCATTGTTAGATTTGCAAGAGCACGGTGACCTCGCCGGACGTGTCAAGATCGGAAGACTGAAGCGTAGTTGATAGGTTTTCTGGTTTTGTGTGTGTTTAGCGAGGTGACATGGTTGGAGAGAAAAAGGGAAGAAAACCAGATTTAGCCAGGACAGTACTACCGGTACCTGTAGCGGTAGTACCGCTACCCCTATAGGTACCGCCCTCGGTACCGCTCTGAGTCTGCGCTGATTTCATCCCCCAGAAACACGTTGCGGTACCCCTGCAGTACCTGGGGCGGTAGTACCGCTCACGAGCGGTAGTACCGCTTAGGTACCGTAACCGAGTTACGGTCGTACCGCCCTGGTACCGCTCTGGTACCGCTTTGGATCCAGTAAGGTCTGGACCCTATTGCAGTACCTCAAGCGGTACCTCGTGTGGTAGTACCGCTCTGCGTCCTTTGACCAGATCTGGGAGGATTTCGAACTCAAAGCGGTAGTACCGCTTCCCTGAAGCGGTAGTACCGCTTAGGCCAAATCTGGACATAACGGTTGGATTTGGAGGAGCCTATTTAAGGGCCCCTTCTTCCCCAACACGATTTTATCTCTTCCCCCTCTCTCTCCTCCATTGTTGCTGAGCTTAATCTTTGAGGATCTCCTTCCCCATCCAACCAATCTTGTCCAAACTTTGAGGATAGGTGGAGGAGACCCCGATCTATAGTTCTACCAAGAGAGATTTCACCAATACTAGCTATTCCTTAGTGGATCTTGGAGGTAGGTGATGGCGTGTATTTCACACGTTCGTTGGGCAACCCCAAGAGGAAGGTATGATGCGCACAGCAGCAAGTTTTCCCTCAGAAAGAAACCAAGGTTTATCGAACCAGGAGGAGCCAAGAAGCACGTTGAAGGTTGATGGCGGCGAGATGTAGTGCGGCGCAACACCAGGGATTCCGGCGCCAACGTGGAACCTGCACAACACAACCAAAGTACTTTGCCCCAACGAAACAGTGAGGTTGTCAATCTCACCGGCTTGCTGTAACAAAGAGTTAACCGTATTGTGTGGAAGATGATTGTTTGCGTAAAACAAGAGAACAAGTATTGCAAAGAGATTGTATTTCAGTAAAGAGAATTGGACCGGGGTCCACAGTTCACTAGAGGTGTCTCTCCCATAAGACGAACAGCATGTTGGGTGAACAAATTACAGTTGGGCAATTGACAAATAAAGAGAGCATGACAATGCACATACATATCATGATGAGTATAGTGAGATTTAATTGGGCATTACGACAAAGTACATAGACCGCCATCCAACTGCATCTATGCCTAAAAAGTCCACCTTCAGGTTATCATCCGAACCCCCTCCAGTATTAAGTTGCAAGCAACAGACAATTGCATTAAGTATGGTGCGTAATGTAATCAACAACTACATCCTTAGACATAGCATCAATGTTTTATCCCGAGTGGCAACAGCACAACACAACCTTAGAACTTTCTCACTTCGTCCTGTGTCAATGCGGGCATGAACCCACTATCGAGCATAAGTACTCCCTCTTGGAGTTACAAGCATCTACTTGGCCAGAGCATCTACTAGTAACGGAGAGCATGCAAGATCATAAACAACACATAAGCATAACTTTGATAATCAACATAACAAGTATTCTCTATTCATCGGATCCCAACAAACGCAACATATAGAATTACAGATAGATGATCTTGATCATGTTAGGCAGCTCACAAGATCCGACAATGATAGCACAATGGGGAGAAGACAACCATCTAGCTACTGCTATGGACCCATAGTCCAGGGGTAGACTACTCACACATCCCACCGGAGGCGACCATGGCGGCGTAGAGTCCTCTGGGAGATGATTCCCCTCTCCGGCAGGTGCCGGAGGCGATCTCCCGGATCCCCGAGATGGGATCGGCGGCGGCGGCGTCTCCGGAAGGTTTTCCGTATCGTGGTTCTCAGATGCGGGGTTTTCGTCACGGAGGCTATTTGTAGGCGGAAGGGCAGAGTCGGGGGCCGACGAGGGGGCCACACCATAGGGCGGCGCGGGCCCCCGGGCCGCGCCGCCACGTGGTGTCGCCACCTCGTGGCCCCACTTCGTGTGTTCTTCGGTCTTACGGAAGCTCCGTGGAAAAATAGGCCCCCGGGCTTTGATTTCGTCCAATTCCGAGAATATTTCCTTACTAGGATTTCTGAAACCAAAAACAGCAGAAACAAAGAATCGGCACTTCGGCATCTTGTTAATAGGTTAGTTCCGTAAAATGCACGAATATGACATAAAGTGTGCATAAAACATGTAGATAACATCAATAATGTGGCATGGAACATAAGAAATTATCGATACGTCGGAGACGTATCAGCATCCCTGCTTAGTTCTGCTCGTCCCGAGCGTGTAAAACGATAACACGAGATAATTTCGGAGTGACATGCCATCATAATCTTGATCATACTATTTGTAAAGCATATGTAGTGAATGCAGCGATCAAAACAATGTGTATGACATGAGTAAACAAGTGAATCATATAGCAAAGACTTTTCATGAATAGCACTTCAAGACAAGCATCAATAAGTCTTGCATAAGAGTTAACTCATAAAGCAATAATTCAAAGTAAAGGCATTGAAGCAACACAAAAGAAGATTAAGTTTCAGCGGTTGCTTTCAACTTGTAACATGTATATCTCATGGATATTGTCAACATAGAGTAATATAATAAGTGCAATAAGCAAGTATGTAGGAATCAATGCACAGTTCACACAAGTGTTTGCTTCTTTGAGGTGGAGAGAAATAGGTGAACCGACTCAACATTGAAAGTAAAAGAATGGTCCTCATAGAGGAAAAGCATCGATTGCTATATTTGTGCTAGAGCTTTGATTTTGAAAACATGAAACAATTTTGTCAACGGTAGTAATAAAGCATATGCATCATGTAAATTATATCTTATAAGTTGCAAGCCTCATGCATAGTGTACTAATAGTGCCCGCACCTTGTCCTAATTAGCTTGGACTACCTGGATTATCACCGCAATACATATGCTTTAACCAAGTATCACAAAGGGGTACCTCTATGCCGCCTGTACAAAGGTCTAAGGAGAAAGCTCGCATTTGGATTTCTCGCTTTTGATTATTCTCAACTTAGACATCCATACCGGGACAACATAGACAACAGATAATGGACTCCTCTTTTAATGCTTAAAGCATTCAACAACAATTAATTCTTTTCTCATTAGAGATTTGAGGATGTTTGTCCAAAACTGAAACTTCCACCATGGAACATGGCTTCGGTTAGCGGCCCAATGTTCTTCTCTCACAATATGCATGCTCAAACCATTCAACTCAGAGTAGATCGCCCTTACTTCAGACAAGACGAACATGCATAGCAACTCACATGAAATTCAACAATGAGTTGATGGCGTTCCCCGATAAACATGGTTATCGCACAACAAGCAACTTAATAAGAGATAAAGTGCATAATTACATATTCAATACCACAATAGTTTTTAAGCTATTTGTCCCATGAGCTATATATTGCAAAGGTGAATGATGGAATTTTAAAGGTAGCACTCAAGCAATTTACTTTGGAATGGCTGGAAAATACCATGTAGTAGGTAGGTATGGTGGACACAAATGGCATAGTGGTTGGCTCAAGTATTTTGGATGCATGAGAAGTATTCCCTCTCGATACAAGGTTTAGGCTAGCAAGGCTTATTTGAAACAAACACAAGGATGAACCGATGCAGCAAAACTCACATAAAAGACATATTGAAAACATTATAAGACTCCACACCATCTTCCTTGTTGTTCAAACTCAATACTAGAAATTATCTAGACCTTAGAGAAACCAAATATGCAAACCAAATTTTAGCATGCTCTATGTATTTCTTCATTAATGGGTGCAAAGCATATGATGCAAGAGCTTAAACATGAGCACAACAATTGCCAAGTATCACATTACCCAAAACATTTATAGCAATTACTACATGTATCATTTTCCAATTCCAACCATATAACAATTTAACGAAGGAGAAACTTCGCCATGAATACTATGAGTAGAAACCAAGGACATACTTGTCCATATGCTACAGCGGAGCGTGTATCTCTCCCATAAAGTGAATGCTAGGATCCATTTTATTCAAACAAAACAAAAAACAAAAACAAACCGACGCTCCAAGAAAAAGCACATAAGATGTGATGGAATAAAAATATAGTTTCAGGGGAGGAACCTGATAATGTTGTCGATGAAGAAGGGGATGCCTTGGGCATCCCCAAGCTTAGACGCTTGAGTCTTCTTGATATATGCAGGGGTGAACCACCGGGTGCATCCCCAAGCTTAGAGCTTTCACTCTCCTTGATCATGTTGCATCATACTCCTCTCTTGATCCTTGAAAACTTCCTCCACACCAAACTCGAAACAACTCATTAGAGGGTTAGTGCACAATATAAATTGACATATTCAGAGGTGACACAATCATTCTTAACACTTCTGGACATTGCATAATGCTACTGGACATTAGTGGATCAAAGAAATTCATCCAACATAGCGAAAGAGGCAATGCGAAATAAAAGGCAGAATCTGTCAAAACAGAACAGTTCGTATTGACGAATTTTAAAATGGCACCAGACTTGCTCAAATGAAAATGCTCAAATTGAATGAAAGTTGCGTACATATCTGAGGATCATGCACGTAAATTGGCTTAATTTTCTGAGCTACCTACAGGGAGGTGGACTCAGATTCGTGACAGCAAAGAAATCTGGAACTGTGCAGTAATCCAAATCTAGTACTTACTTTTCTATCAACGGCTTAACTTGGCACAACAAAACACAAAACTAAGATAAGGAGAGGTTGCTACAGTAGTAAACAACTTCCAAGACACAAAATAAAAACAAATTACTGTAGCAAAATAATACATGGGTTATCTCCCAAGAAGTTCTTTCTTTATAGCCATTAAGATGGGCTCAGCAGTTTTAATGATGCACTCGCAAGAAATAGTATTTGGAGCAAAAGAGAGCATCAAGAGGCAAATTCAAAACACATTTAAGTCTAAAATGCTTCCTATGCATAGGAATCTTGTAAATAAACAAGTTCATGAAGAGCAAAGTAACAAGCATAGGAAGATAAAACAAGTGTAGCTTCAAAAAATTTAGCACATAGAGAGGTGTTTTAGTAACATGAAAATTTCTACAACCATATTTTCCTCTCTCATAATAATTTTCAGTAGCATCATGAGCAAACTCAACAATGTAACTATCACATAAAGCATTCTTATCATGAGTCTCATGCATAAAATTATTACTCTCCACGTAAGCATAATCAATTTTATTAGTTGTAGTGGAAGCAAATTCAACAAAGTGGCTATCATCATATATAGGAGGCATATTGTAATCATAAAAGAAAATTTTCTCCTCAATGCTTGGGGGACTAAAAAGATCATGCTCATCAGAGCCAGCTTCCCCAAGCTTAGAATTTTCCATAGCATTAGCAACAATGGTGTTCAAAGCATCCATAGTAATAACATTCCCATTAGCATGCATATAAAGTTCCATGGGTTTTTTAATTCTCTCTTCAAACACATCATGTCCTAATTCAAGATAAAGTTCATAAAGATCTCTCATATTTTTGTGGTTTTCCATTATGCTTAACTAGTGAAATAAAAACATGCATGATATTAAGTAAAGTAAAACAAGTAACTAATTTTTTTGTGTTTTTGATATAGCAAACAAGATAGCAAATAAAGTAAAACTAGCAACTATTTTTTTTTTGTATTTTGATTTAGTGCAGCAAACAAAGTAGTAAATAAAACTAAGCAAGACAAAAACAAAGTAAAGAGATTGAGAAGTGGAGACTCCCCTTGCAGCGTGTCTTGATCTCCCCGGCAACGGCGCCAGAAAAAGAGCTTGATGGCGTGTATTTCACACGTTCGTTGGGCAACCCCAAGAGGAAGGTATGATGCGCACAGCAGCAAGTTTTCCCTCAGAAAGAAACCAAGGTTTATCGAACCAGGAGGAGCCAAGAAGCACGTTGAAGGTTGATGGCGGCGAGATGTAGTGCGGCGCAACACCAGGGATTCCGGCGCCAACGTGGAACCTGCACAACACAACCAAAGTACTTTGCCCCAACGAAACAGTGAGGTTGTCAATCTCACCGGCTTGCTGTAACAAAGAGTTAACCGTATTGTGTGGAAGATGATTGTTTGCAGAAAACAGTAGAACAAGTATTGCAGTAGATTGTATTTCAGTAAAGAGAATTGGACCGGGGTCCACAGTTCACTAGAGGTGTCTCTCCCATAAGACGAACAGCATGTTGGGTGAACAAATTACAGTTGGGCAATTGACAAATAAAGAGAGCATGACAATGCACATACATATCATGATGAGTATAGTGAGATTTAATTGGGCATTACGACAAAGTACATAGACCGCCATCCAACTGCATCTATGCCTAAAAAGTCCACCTTCAGGTTATCATCCGAACCCCCTCCAGTATTAAGTTGCAAGCAACAGACAATTGCATTAAGTATGGTGCGTAATGTAATCAACAACTACATCCTTAGACATAGCATCAATGTTTTATCCCTAGTGGCAACAGCACAACACAACCTTAGAACTTTCTGTCATTGTCCTGTGTGTCAATGCAGGCATGAACCCACTATCGAGCATAAGTACTCCCTCTTGGAGTTACAAGCATCTACTTGGCCAGAGCATCTACTAGTAACGGAGAGCATGCAAGATCATAAACAACACATAAGCATAACTTTGATAATCAACATAACAAGTATTCTCTATTCATCGGATCCCAACAAACGCAACATATAGAATTACAGATAGATGATCTTGATCATGTTAGGCAGCTCACAAGATCCGACAATGATAGCACAATGGGGAGAAGACAACCATCTAGCTACTGCTATGGACCCATAGTCCAGGGGTAGACTACTCACACATCACACCGGAGGCGACCATGGCGGCGTAGAGTCCTCCGGGAGATGATTCCCCTCTCCGGCAGGGTGCCGGAGGCGATCTCCTGGATCCCCCGAGATGGGATCGGCGGCGGCGGCGTCTCTGGAAGGTTTTCCGTATCGTGGTTCTCGGTACTGGGGTTTTCGTCACGGAGGCTATTTGTAGGCGGAAGGGCAGAGTCGGGGGCCAGACGAGGGGGCCACACCATAGGGCGGTGCGGGCCCCCCCTGGGCCGCGCTGCCACGTGGTGTCGCCACCTCGTGGCCCCACTTCGTGTGTTCTTCGGTCTTCTGGAAGCTCCGTGGAAAAATAGGCCCCTGGGCTTTGATTTCGTCCAATTCCGAGAATATTTCCTTACTAGGATTTCTGAAACCAAAAACAGCAGAAAACAGCAACTGGCACTTCGGCATCTTGTTAATAGGTTAGTTCCAGAAAATGCACGAATATGACATAAAGTGTGCATAAAACATGTAGATAACATCAATAATGTGGCATGGAACATAAGAAATTATCGATACGTCGGAGACGTATCAGTAGGGTTCCTTAGTGGAGCTTTGGAGAAGAGTTCCTTTGGTGGAGCATTGGAAGAGTTCCTTGGTGGGGCATTGGAGAAGAGTTCCTTTGGTGGAGCATTGGAAGAGTTCCTTTGGTGGAGCATTGGTGATGGATTCCTATGGTGGAGCATTGGAGATGTGCAGCTATGGAGTCTAGCTTGGTGATGTACTAGATCCATAGGGTGTTGGGAGCATCCTTGTGTGTGGAGCTCGCCCCAACCTTGTGAAGGAATCACCGCCTCGACCGGTGCCTTAGTGGAAGAGGGAGAGCACCTCCGTGGAGCTCTCTCGAGGAAGAAGGTGAGGCCTTCCTTCGTGGTGTGGCCGCCTAGTCTCTTGTGTGAGACTAGCACCTCCTCAACGCAGACGTACTTCCTTTAGTGGAAGGAACTGCGGGAAACAAACCTCGACTCGCCTCGCGCCCCCCCGGTTGTCTCGCTCCTTACTCTCGTTATCTTGTTGGTTCCTTTACTTGTTGCACTTGTCCGATATTCATTGTAGGATCACCCCTATTGCTAAAGTTCACACCTTTACCTTCCGTTGCATAAAAATTGAAAAGGACTAAAACTTGCCGTAGCGCCATTCACCCCCCCTCTTGTTCGCTACGATCCATTCAAGTGGTATCAGAGCAAGGTTTTCTTGCTCGGGCTTTACCGCCTAAGAAATGGCCGAACAAGAGGCGGATAAGAATGGGTCACCTTCCCTTGTGCCACCCGCTCCATCATCGCCCATCGATTCCACGACTGCTACGTTGGATGACCTCAAGAAATTGGAGTCATCCATCGTTGCCCAAATGAAGGCGATGATGATTGAGTTGGTTGTACAAAAACCAAACCCTCCACCAAAAGCAAGTGCCGAGGATCCGCCACCAAAAGCTAACACCCTTCCTCTTGTTGATTTTGTCGCGCAAGCAACAAAAGATTCACAAAAGGAAGGGCTTGGGGATACCGGCACTTCAACAAAAGGGAAGGATGATGACACACCGGTTGCGGATCGTCTAGGGGGTTATCATGCGGTGCCACCACCAAATGATTACACCATAAACGTTCCAATACCGATGCCGCATATCTTGTCACATGGTTCACCACCGTTACTTGAGTCAAACAACTTTGAGAATTGGCAATTCTTAATGCGTTCTCATGTGCGCAGCGCTTCTACCGAGCTTTGGCGTATCATTGAGGAGGGCTATTCACCACGAGATCCAAAGAGCTTGACAAGAAGACATGTGGTGGATGACCAACTCAACGCCACCGCCATCAACATGATTCATATGGCCATCACCCCCAAGGACCGCGCTCATATCCGCTTGCTCAAGACTGTCAAGGAAGCATGGGACAAACTTGAGAAGCTCTTCCTCGGCAATGCAAGCATCCAAAGCTCTCGTTTTGATGAAGTGAACAACATGGCCGACAATTTCGTCATGATTGAAGGAGAGACCCCCGAATAAATGTATCGGCGCCTCATCGCTCTTGCCGTGCAAATGCAAGATCTTGGAGCAACATTCGTGGATGACTGATACGTCTCTGACGTATCGATAATTTCTTATGTTCGATGCTTGTTTTATGACAATACCTACATGTTTTGTTCACACTTTATGATGATTTTATGCGTTTTCCGGAACTAACCTATTGACGAGATGCCGAAGTGCCAGTTCCTGTTTTCTGCTGTTTTTGGTTTCAGAAATCCTAGTAAGGAAATATTCTCGGAATTGGACGAAATCAACGCCCAGAGTCTTAAAATTGGACGAAGCTTCCAGAACACCCGAGAGCCGCCAGAGGGGGGCCACAGGTCCACCAGACAGTAGGCTGGCGCGGCCAGGGGGTGGGGCGCGCCCCCTACTGTGTCGTCGCCTTGTCGACCTTCCGACTCCGCCTCTTCGCCTATATAAAGGTCCCTGACCTAAAACATCGAGACGGAAAAGCCACGGTACGAGAAACCTTCCAGAGCCGCCGCCATCGCGAAGCCAAGATCTGGGGGACACGAGTCTCTGTTCCGGCACGCCGCCGGGACGGGGAAGTGCCCCCGGAAGGCTTCTCCATCGACACCGCTGCCATCTCCACCGCCATCTTCATCACCGCTGCTGTCTCCCATGAGGAGGGAGTAGTTCTCCATCGAGGCTAAGGGCTGTACCGGTAGCTATGTGGTTAATCTCTCTCCCTATGTACTTCAATACAATAATCTCATGAGCTGCCTTACATGATTGAGATTCATATGAGTTTTGTATCACTATTCATCTATGTGTTACTCTAGTGATGTTATTAAAGTACTCTATTCCTCCTGCACGGTGTAAAGGTGACAGTGTGTGCATCGTGTAGTACTTGGCGTAGGTTATGATTGTAATCTCTTGTAGATTATGAAGTTAATTATTGCTATGATAGTATTGATGTGATCTATGCCTCCTTCATAGTGTGATGGTGACAGTGTGCATGCTATGTTAGTACTTGGTGTAGTTGTGTTGATCTATCATGCACTCTAAGGTTATTTAAATATGAATATCGAATGTTGTGGAGCTTGTTAACTTCGGCATTGAGGGTTCGTGTAATCCTACGCAATTAGTGGTGTTCATCATCCAACAAGAGAGTGTAGAGTATAGCATTTATCTATTTTATTATGTGATCAATGTTGAGAGTGTCCACTAGTGAAAGTATAATCCCTAGGCCTTGTTTCCAAATGCTGCTATCGCTGCTTGTTTACTGTTCTACTGCATCTGTACTGCCTGCAATATTACCACCATCAACCACACGCCAGTTGTAGCATCAAGCTATTTTCTGGTGCCGTTACTACTGCTCATATACATTCATACCACATGTATTTCACTATCTCTTCGCCGAACTAGTGCACCTATACATCTGACAAGTGTATTAGGTGTGTTGGGGACACAAGAGACTTCTTGCTTTGTGGTTGCAGGGTTGCTTGAGAGGGATATCTTTGACCTCTTCCTCCCTGAGTTCGATAAACCTTGGGTGATCCACTTAAGGGAAACTTGTTGCTGTTCTACAAACCTCTGCTCTTGGAGGCCCAACACTGTCTACAAGAATAGAAGCACCCGTAGACATCAAGCACTTTTCTGGCGCCGTTGCCGGGGAGGAAAGGTAAAAGGTACTCACACTCCGGATCTCGGCTACTAAGCTATTTTCCGGTGCCGTTGTAAGTGCTCGAAGCTATTTCCTTTAGATCCTGCAATTGCATCTTTTTGTTTCTTGTTTTACACTAGTTTGGCATAATGGAAAGCAACATGGAGCTTTTTATTCTTTTTCCTGAGTTAAGACATGGATGGTTTGATGCAGAAATTAAAAAACCCATGGAACATATTAGTATGAACACTTTGAACACCATTGTTGCTAATGATATGGAAAATGCTAAGCTTGGGGAAGCTGGTTTTGATGAGCATGATATTTTTAGTCCCCCAAGCATTGAGGAGAAAATTTTCTTTGATGATACTTTACCTCCTATTTATGATGATTATAATGATAGTAGTCTTTTGGTGCCGCCTGTTATGGAGGATAAATTTGATTATGATTACAATATGCCTCCTATATTTGATGATGAGAATAATAATAATAGCTACTTTGTTGAATTCGCTCCCACTATTGCTAATAAAATTGATTATGCTTATGTGGAGAGTAATAATTTTATGCATGAGACTCATGATAAGATTTATGTGATAGTTATATTGTTGAGTTTGTTCATGTTGCTACTGAAAGTTATTATGAGAGAGGAAAATATGGTTGTAGAAATTTTCATGTTACTAAAACACCTCTCTATGTGCTGAAATTTTTGAAGCTACACTTGTTTTATCTTCCTATACTTGTCACTCTGCACTTCATGAACTTGTTTATTTACAAGATTCCTATGCATAGGAAGCATGTTAGGCTTAAATGTGTTTTGAATTTGCCTCTTGATGCTCTCTTTTGCTTCAAATACTATTTCTTGCGAGTGCATCATTAAAACTGCTGAGCCCATCTTAATGGCTATAAAGAAAGCACTTCTTGGGAGATAACCCATGTGTTTATTTTACTACAGTAATTTTGTTTTATATTTGTGTCTTGGAAGTTGTTACTGCTGTAGCAATCTCTCCTTATCTTTATTTTATTGCATTTTTGTGTCAAGTAAAGTCTTTGATAGCAAGGATGATACTAGATTTGGATTACTGCGCAGAAACAGATTTCTTGCTGTCATGAATCTGGGCTGAATTCTCTGTAGGTAATTCATAAAATTCTTCCAATTTACGTGAGTGATCCTCAGATATGTACGCAACTTTCATTAAATTTGAGCATTTTCATTTGAGCAAGTCTGGTGCCTCAATAAAATTCGTCTTTACGGACTGTTCTGTTTTGACAGATTCTGCCTTTTATTTCGCATTGCCTCTTTTGCTATGTGGGATGGATTTCTTTGTTCCATTAACTTCCAGTAGCTTTGAGCAATGTCCAGAAGTGTTAACAATGATTGTGTCACCTCTGAACATGTGAATTTTTGATTATGCACTAACCCTCTAATGAGTTGTTTTGAGTTTGGTGTGGAGGAAGTTTTCAAGGGTCAAGGGAGGAGGATGATATACTATGATCAAGGAGAGTGAAAACTCTAAGCTTGGGGATGCCCCGGTGGTTCATCCCTGCATATTTCAAGAAGACTCAAGCATCTAAGCTTGGGGATGCCTGATGGCGTGTATTTCACACGTTCGTTGGGCAACCCCAAGAGGAAGGTATGATGCGCACAGCAGCAAGTTTTCCCTCAGAAAGAAACCAAGGTTTATCGAACCAGGAGGAGCCAAGAAGCACGTTGAAGGTTGATGGCGGCGGGATGTAGTGCGGCGCAACACCAGGGATTCCGGCGCCAACGTGGAACCTGCACAACACAACCAAAGTACTTTGCCCCAACGAAACAGTGAGGTTGTCAATCTCACCGGCTTGCTGTAACAAAGAGTTAACCGTATTGTGTGGAAGATGATTGTTTGCAGAAAACAGTAGAACAAGTATTGCAGTAGATTGTATTTCAGTAAAGAGAATTGGACCGGGGTCCACAATTCACTAGAGGTGTCTCTCCCATAAGACGAACAGCATGTTGGGTGAACAAATTACAGTTGGGCAATTGACAAATAAAGAGGGCATGACCATGCACATACATATCATGATGAGTATTGTGAGATTTAATTGGGCATTACGACAAAGTACATAGACCGTCATCCAACTGCATCTATGCCTAAAAAGTCCACCTTCAGGTTATCATCCGAACCCCTTCCAGTATTAAGTTGCTAACAACAGACAATTGCATTAAGTATGGTGCGTAATGTAACTAGTGACTACATCCTTGAACATAGCACTAATGTTTTATCCCTAGTGGCAACAGCACAACACAACCTTAGAACTTTCTCGTCACTATCCTGTGTCAATGCAGGCATGAACCCACTATCGAGCATAAGTACTCCCTCTTGGAGTTACAAGCATCTACTTGGCCAGAGCATCTACTAGTAACGGAGAGCATGCAAGATCATAAACAACACATAGGCATAACTTTGATAATCAACATAACAAGTATTCTCTATTCATCGGATCCCAACAAACGCAACATATAGAATTACAGATAGATGATCTTGATCATGTTAGGCAGCTCACAAGATCCGACAATGATAGCACAATGGGGAGAAGACAACCATCTAGCTACTGCTATGGACCCATAGTCCAGGGGTAGACTACTCACACATCACACCGGAGGCGACCATGGTGGCGTAGAGTCCTCCGGGAGATGATTCCCCTCTCCGGCAGGGTGCCGGAGGCGATCTCCTGGATCCCCCGAGATGGGATCGGCGGCGGCGGCGTCTCTGGAAGGTTTTCCGTATCGTGGTTCTCGGTACTGTGGGGGTTTCGTCACGGAGACTTTTTATAGGCGGAAGGGCAGGTCAAGAGGCGGCACGGGGGCCCCACACCACAGGGCCGCGCGGCCAAGGGGGCCGCGCCGCCTAGGGTGTGGCCCCTCCGTGGCCCCTCTTCGTCTCTCCTTCGGACTTACGGAAGCTTCGTGAGAAAATAGGCCCCCGGGCTTTGATTTCGTCCAATTCCGAGAATATTTCCTTACTAGGATTTCTGAAACCAAAAACAGCAGAAACAAAGAATCGGCACTTCGGCATCTTGTTAATAGGTTAGTTCCGTAAAATGCACGAATATGACATAAAGTGTGCATAAAACATGTAGATAACATCAATAATGTGGCATGGAACATAAGAAATTATCGATACGTCGGAGACGTATCAGCATCCCCAAGCTTAGTTCTGCTCGTCCCAGCAGGTAAAACGATAACACAGATAATTTCGGAGTGACATGCCATCATAATCTTGATCATACTATTTGTAAAGCATATGTAGTGAATGCAGCGATCAAAACAATGTATATGACATGAGTAAACAAGTGAATCATATAGCAAAGACTTTTCATGAATAGCACTTCAAGACAAGCATCAATAAGTCTTGCATAAGAGTTAACTCATAAAGCAATAATTCAAAGTAGAGATATTGAAGCAACACAAAAGAAGATTAAGTTTCAGCGGTTGCTTTCAACTTGTAACATGTATATCTCATGGATATTGTCAACATAGAGTAATATAATAAGTGCAATAAGCAAGTATGTAGGAATCGATGCACAGTTCACACAAGTGTTTGCTTCTTGAGGTGGAGAGAGATAGGTGAACTGACTCAACATTGAAAGTAAAAGAATGGTCCTCCATAGAGGAAAAGCATCGATTGCTATATTTGTGCTAGAGCTTTGATTTTGAAAACATGAAACAATTTGGTCAACGGTAGTAATAAAGCATATGCATCATGTAAATTATATCTTATAAGTTGCAAGCCTCATGCATAGCGTACTAATAGTGCCCGCACCTTGTCCTAATTAGCTTGGACTACCGGGTCATCACAATGCATTGTTTTTACCAAGTGTCACAAAGGGGTACCTCTATGCCGCCTGTACAAAGGTCTAAGGAGAAAGCTCGCATTGGATTTCTCGCTATTGATTATTCTTCAACTTAGACATCCATACCGGGACAACATAGACAACAGATAATGGACTCCTCTTTTATGCATAAGCATATAACAACAATTAATAATTTTCTCATTTGAGATTTGAGGATTGTTGTCCAAAACTGAAACTTCCACCATGGATCATGGCTTTAGTTAGCGGCCCAATGTTCTTCTCTAACATATGCATGCTTAACCATATGGTGGTAGATCTCTCTTACTTCAGACAAGACGAACATTCATAGCAACTCACATGAAATTCAACAATGAAAAGTTGATGGCGTCCCCAGTGAACATGGTTATCGCACAACAAGCAACTTAATAAGAGATAAAGTGCATAAGTACATATTCAATACCACAATAGTTTTTAAGCTATTTGTCCCATGAGCTATATATTGCAAAGGTGAATGATGGAATTTTAAAGGTAGCACTCAAGCAATTTACTTTGGAATGGCGGAAAATACCATGTAGTATAGGTAGGTATGGTGGACACAAATGGCATAGTGGTTGGCTCAAGTATTTTGGATGCATGAGAAGTATTCCCTCTCGATACAAGGTTTAGGCTAGCAAGGCTTATTTGAAACAAACACAAGGATGAACCGGTGCAGCAAAACTCACATAAAAGACATATTGAAAACATTATAAGACTCTACACCGTCTTCCTTGTTGTTCAAACTCAATACTAGAAATTATCTAGACCTTAGAGAAACCAAATATGCAAACCAAATTTTAGCATGCTCTATGTATTTCTTCATTAATGGGTGCAAAGCTTATGATGCAAGAGCTTAAACATGAGCACAACAATTGCCAAGTATCACATTACCCAAGACATTTATAGCAATTACTACATGTATCATTTTCCAATTCCAACCATATAACAATTTAACGAAGGAGAAACTTCGCCATGAATACTATGAGTAGAAACCAAGGACATACTTGTCCATATGCTACAGCGGAGCGTGTCTCTCTCCCATAAAGTGAATGCTAGGATCCATTTTATTCAAACAAAACAAAAACAAAAACAAACCGACGCTCCAAGAAAAAGCACATAAGATGTGATGGAATAAAAATATAGTTTCGGGGAGGAACACGATAATGTTGTCGATGAAGAAGGGGATGCCTTGGGCATCCCCAAGCTTAGACGCTTGAGTCTTCTTGATATATGCAGGGGTGAACCACCGGGTGCATCCCCAAGCTTAGAGCTTTCACTCTCCTTGATCATGTTGCATCATACTCCTCTCTTGATCCTTGAAAACTTCCTCCACACCAAACTCGAAACAACTCATTAGAGGGTTAGTGCACAATATAAATTGACATATTCAGAGGTGACACAATCATTCTTAACACTTCTGGACATTGCATAATGCTACTGGACATTAATGGATCAAAGAAATTCATCCAACATAGCGAAAGAGGCAATGCGAAATAAAAGGCAGAATCTGTCAAAACAGAACAGTTCGTATTGACGAATTTTAAAATGGCACCAGACTTGCTCAAATGAAAATGCTCAAATTGAATGAAAGTTGCGTACATATCTAAGGATCATGCACGTAAATTGGTTAATTTTCTGAGCTACCTACAGGGAGGTGGACCCAGATTCGTGACAGCAAAGAAATGCAGGCGTGCAGTAATCCAAATCTAGTACTTACTTTTCTATCAACGGCTTAACTTGGCACAACAAAACACAAAACTAAGATAAGGAGAGGTTGCTACAGTAGTAAACAACTTCCAAGACACAAAATAAAAACAAAGTACTGTAGCAAAATAAACACATGGGTTATCTCCCAAGAAGTTCTTTCTTTATAGCCATTAAGATGGGCTCAGCAGTTTTAATGATGCACTCGCGAGAAATAATATTTGAAGCAAAAGAGAGCATCAAGAGGCAAATTCAAGACAAATTTAAGTCTAACATGCTTCCTATGCATAGGAATCTTGTAAATAAACAAGTTCATGAAGAGCAAAGTAACAAGCATAGGAAGATAAAACAAGTGTAGCTTCAACAATTTCAGCACATAGAGAGGTATTTTAGTAACATGAAAAATTTTGCAACCATATTTTCCTCTCTCATAATAACTTTCAGTAGCAACATGAGCAAACTCAACAATGTAACTATCACATAAAGCATTCTTATCATGAGTCTCATGCATAAAATTATTACTCTCCACATAAGCATAATCAATTTTATTAGTAATTGTGGGAGCAAATTCAACAAAGTAGCTATCATTATTATTATCTTCATCAAATATAGGAGGCATATTTTAATCATAAAAGAAAATTTTCTCCTCAATGCTTGGGGGACTAAAAAGATCATGCTCATCAAAGCCAGCTTCCCCAAGCTTAGAATTTTCCATAGCATTAGCGACAATGGTGTTCAAAGCATTCATAGTAATAACATTTCCATTAGCATGCATATAAAGTTCCATGGGTTTTTTAATTCTCTCTTCAAACACATTATGTCCTAATTCAAGATAAAGTTCATAAAGATCTCTCATATTTTTGTTGTTTTCCATTATGCTTAACTAGTGAAATAAAAACATGCATGATATTAAGTAAAGTAAAACAAGTAACTAATTTTTTTGTGTTTTTGATATAGCAAACAAGATAGCAAATAAAGTAAAACTAGCAACTAATTTTTTTTTGTATTTTGATTTAGTGCAGCAAACAAAGTAGTAAATAAAACTAAGCAAGACAAAAACAAAGTAAAGAGATTGAGAAGTGGAGACTCCCCTTGCAGCGTGTCTTGATCTCCCCGGCAACGGCGCCAGAAATCTATGCTTGATGGCGTGTATTTCACACGTTCGTTGGGCAACCCCAAGAGGAAGGTATGATGCGCACAGCAGCAAGTTTTCCCTCAGAAAGAAACCAAGGTTTATCGAACCAGGAGGAGCCAAGAAGCACGTTGAAGGTTGATGGCGGCGGGATGTAGTGCGGCGCAACACCAGGGATTCCGGCGCCAACGTGGAACCTGCACAACACAACCAAAGTACTTTGCCCCAACGAAACAGTGAGGTTGTCAATCTCACCGGCTTGCTGTAACAAAGAGTTAACCGTATTGTGTGGAAGATGATTGTTTGCAGAAAACAGTAGAACAAGTATTGCAGTAGATTGTATTTCAAGAAAGAGAATTGGACCGGGGTCCACAGTTCACTAGAGGTGTCTCTCCCATAAGACGAAACGACATGTTGGGTGAACAAATTACAGTTGGGCAATTGACAAATAAAGAGGGCATGACCATGCACATACATATCATGATGAGTATTGTGAGATTTAATTGGGCATTACGACAAAGTACATAGACCGTCATCCAACTGCATCTATGCCTAAAAAGTCCACCTTCAGGTTATCATCCGAACCCCTTCCAGTATTAAGTTGCTAACAACAGACAATTGCATTAAGTATGGTGCGTAATGTAACTAGTGACTACATCCTTGAACATAGCACTAATGTTTTATCCCTAGTGGCAACAGCACAACACAACCTTAGAACTTTCATCCTTGTCCCAGGTGTCAATGCAGGCATGAACCCACTATCGAGCATAAGTACTCCCTCTTGGAGTTACAAGCATCTACTTGGCCAGAGCATCTACTAGTAACGGAGAGCATGCAAGATCATAAACAACACATAGGCATAACTTTGATAATCAACATAACAAGTATTCTCTATTCATCGGATCCCAACAAACGCAACATATAGAATTACAGATAGATGATCTTGATCATGTTAGGCAGCTCACAAGATCCGACAATGATAGCACAATGGGGAGAAGACAACCATCTAGCTACTGCTATGGACCCATAGTCCAGGGGTAGACTACTCACACATCACACCGGAGGCGACCATGGTAGCGTAGAGTCCTCCGGGAGATGATTCCCCTCTCCGGCAGGGTGCCGGAGGCGATCTCCTGGATCCCCCGAGATGGGATCGGTGGTGGCGGCGTCTCTGGAAGGTTTTCCGTATCGTGGTTCTCGGTACTGGGGGTTTCGTCACGGAGACTTTTTATAGGCGGAAGGGCAGGTCAAGAGGCGGCACGGGGGCCCCACACCACAGGGCCGCGCGGCCAAGGGGGGGGCCGCGCCGCCCTAGGGTGTGGCCCCTCCGTGGCCCCTCTTCGTCTCTCCTTCGGACTTCTGGAAGCTTCGTGAGAAAATAGGCCCCTGGGCTTTGATTTCGTCCAATTCCGAGAATATTTCCTTACTAGGATTTCTGAAACCAAAAACAGCAGAAAACAAAGAATCGGCACTTCGGCATCTTGTTAATAGGTTAGTTCCAGAAAATGCACGAATATGACATAAAGTGTGCATAAAACATGTAGATAACATCAATAATGTGGCATGGAACATAAGAAATTATCGATACGTCGGAGACGTATCAATGCCCAAGGCATCCCCTTCTTCATCGACAACATTATCAGGTTCCTCTAGTGAAACTATATTTTTATTCCATCACATCTTATGTATTTTACTTGGAGCGTCTGTTTGTTTCTATTTTTGTTTTGTTTGAATAAATGCATGCTTGTGTGGGAGAGAGACACGCTCCGCTGGTTCATATGAACACATGTGTTCTTAGCTTTTAATGTTCATGGCGAAGGTTGAAACTGCTTCGTTAATTGTTATATGGTTGGAAACAGAAAATGCTACATGTGGTAATTGGTATGATGTCTTGAATAATTTGATACTTGGCAATTGTTGTGCTCATGATTAAGCTCTTGCATCATATGCTTTGCACCTATTAATGAAGAAATACATAGAGCTTGCTAAAATTTGGTTTGCATGATTGGTCTCTCTAAGGTCTAGATATTTTTTGGTAAAGGTGTTTGAACAACAAGGAAGACAATGTATAGTCTTATAATGCTTGCAATATGTTATTATGTAAGTTTTGCTGTACTAGTTCATACTTGTGTTTGCATCAAATAACCTTGCTAGCCTAAGCCTTGTATTGAGAGGGAATACTTCTCATGCATCCAAAATCCTTGAGCCAATAACTATGCCATTTGTGTCCACCATACCTACCTACTACATGGTATTTCCTGCCATTCCAAAGTAAATTGCTTGAGTGCTATCTTTAAACACTTCAAAAGTTATTACCTCTTATTTGTGTCAATGTTCTATAGCTCATGAGGAAGTATGTGGTGTTTATCTTTCAATCTTGTTGGGTAACTTTCACCAATGGACTAGTGGCTTCATCCGCTTATCCAATAATTTTGCAAAAAGAGCTCGCAATGGGATTCCCAGTCCCAAATTAATTAACCTTCATAATTTTACAAAAATGGACACTCCTCCATGGTATGTGATTGTTGGACGGCACCCGAGGATTCGGTTAGCCATGGCTTGAGAAAGCAAAGGTGGGGAGGAGTGTCATCTAAACAAAACTAAAATAAAAAGGCACTCCTTCATGGTATGAGATTGTTGGCAGGCACCCGAGGATTCGGTTAGCCATGGTTTGTGAAAGTAAAGGTTGGAAGGAGTGCCACCCAAAAATAAAAATGTTTCATGGGAGCCGCTCTTCGAAAGTCTGTCTGGCAAGGGGGTTAGAGTGCCCATTACCATTCGTTGACAACAACAAACACCTCTCAAAATTTACTTTTATGCTCTCTCTGTGTTTTCAAAATAAAAGCTCTAGCACAAACATAGCAATCAATGCTTCCCTCGTCGAAGGGCCTTTCTTTTACTTTTATGTTGAGTCAGTCTACCTATTTCCTTCCATCTCAAGAAGAAAACACTCGTGTTAACTGTGCATTGATTCTTACATACTTGCATATTTGCATTCATCATATTACTTTATGTTGACAATATCCATGAGATATACATGTTACAAGTTGAAAGCAACCGCTGTAACTTAATCTTCCTTTGTGTTGCTTCAATGCCTTTACTATGAATCTATTGCTTTATGAGTTAACTCTTATGCAAGACTTATTGATGCTTGTCTTGAAAGTACTATTCATGAAAGGTCTTTGCTATATGATTCAGTTGTTTAATCATTGTCTTTACCATTGCTTTGAATCGCTGCATTCATCTCATATGCTTTACAATAGTATGATTATGATCATGTTGGTAGCATGTCACTTTAGAAATTATCTTTGTTATCGTTTACCTACTCGGGATGAGTAGGAACTAAGCTTGGGGATGCTGATACGTCTCTGACGTATCGATAATTTCTTATGTTCCATGCTTGTTTATGACAATACCTACATGTTTTGTTCACACTTTATGATGATTTTATGCATTTTCCGGAACTAACCTATTGAAGAGATGCCGAAGTGCCAGTTCCTGTTTTCTGCTGTTTTTGGTTTCAGAAATCCTAGTAAGGAAATATTATCGGAATTGGACGAAATCAACGCCCAGAGTCTTAAAATTGGACGAAGCTTCCAGAACACCCGAGAGCCGCCAGAGGGGGGCCTCAGGCCCACCAGACAGTAGGCTGGCGCGGCCAGGGGGTGGGGCGCGCCCCCCTACTGTGTCGTCGGCTCGTCGACCTTCCGACTCCGCCTCTTCGCCTATATAAAGGTCCCTGACCTAAAACATCGAGACGGAAAAGCCACAGTACGAGAAACCTTCCAGAGCCGCCGCCATCGCGAAGCCAAGATCTGGGGGACAGGAGTCTCTATTCCGGCATGCCGCCGGGACGGGGAAGTGCCCCCGGAAGGCTTCTCCATCGACACCGCTGCCATCTCCACCGCCATCTTCATCACCGCTGCTGTCTCCCATGAGGAGGGAGTAGTTCTCCATCGAGGCTAAGGGATGTACCGGTAGCTATGTGGTTAATCTCTCTCCCTATGTACTTCAATACAATAATCTCATGAGCTGCCTTACATGATTGAGATTCATATGAGTTTTGTATCACTATTCATCTATGTGTTACTCCAGTGATGTTATTAAAGTACTATATTCCTCCTGCACGGTGTAAAGGTGACAGTGTGTGCATCGTGTAGTACTTGGCGTAGGTTATGATTGTAATCTCTTGTAGATTATGAAGTTAATTATTGCTATGATAGTATTGATGTGATCTATGCCTCCTTCATAGTGTGATGGTGACAGTGTGCATGCTATGTTAGTACTTGGTGTAGTTTGTGTTGATCTATCATGCACTCTAAGGTTATTTAAATATGAATATCGAATGTTGTGGAGCTTGTTAACTCCGGCATTGAGGGTTCGTGTAATCCTACGCAATTAGTGGTGTTCATCATCCAACAAGAGAGTGTAGAGTATAGCATTTATCTATTTTATTATGTGATCAATGTTGAGAGTGTCCACTATAAAATCCCTAGGCCTTGTTTCCAAATACTGCTATCGCTGCTTGTTTACTGTTCTACTGCATCTGTACCGCCTGCAATATTACCACCATCAACCACACGCCAGTTGTAGCATCAAGCTATTTTCTGGTGCCGTTACTACTGCTCATATACATTCATACCACCTGTATTTCACTATCTCTTCACCGAACTAGTGCACCTATACATCTGACAAGTGTATTAGGTGTGTTGGGGACACAAGAGACTTCTTGCTTTGTGGTTGCAGGGTTGCTTGAGAGGGATATCTTTGACCTCTTCCTCCCTGAGTTCGATAAACCTTGGGTGATCCACTTAAGGGAAACTTGCTGCTGTTCTACAAACCTCTGCTCTTGGAGGCCCAACACTGTCTACAAGAATAGAAGCACCCGTAGACATCAATGACCATTGGATCAAGCGCAAGTTCTACAACGCTCTCCTCCCTTATGAGGAAGTGAAGTTGACGGCCATCCGCCAAAACGCCTCCTTCCGTGCTATGACATCCGATGAAGTCCTTAGCGAAGTCATCGCTTTGGACATCTCCAAGAAGAATGCGGAGGATCTTGTTGCTCGCGCCCACTACTCCCGCAAGCCCAACCTTGCATTGAAGATGAAGGTGCATGAAGCTAGTGAAAGCGATGAGGATCCCGTTGAGTGGGGATCGAATGATCTCAAGATCAACTACCATGAGCACATGGCTCTCGCCGCCAAGAAGTTTTGGGATGGAAACGTGTCCCGAAACACAAGACCAAGAAGATCACGTGATTCTCCAAGAAGACTCTCCAAGATCCCAAGGGAAGGGACAAAGGGAAGAACATGCTACAATTGCGGTGACAAGAATCATTTTGTCGCGGATTGTATGTTTGAGAGAAGAGAAGATCATGGTGGAAGGCTTATCCCAAAGGATAGGTACAAGCCACTCTCCAAAGGATTCTCCAAGTTCTCCCCAAGGTCCGATGACGACAAGGTCTCCTCCAACAAGAAGCCTAGAGCCTTCAACATTCGAGAAGAGTACTCCTCCGATGAAGATGGAGAGCATGAGGACAAGCGCTCCAACAAGGAAGGAGAGGGAGTGGCCGCCATCGCCATTTCCACTCCCTCTATCTCCCTCTTCGACTCTCCTAATGAGAACCTCGTCACCAACAATGCACGTTGCCTTATGGCAAAGGTATCCACGGAGGTAAAATCCCCTTCCAAACCATCATCTTCGACTAATGCCTTATATATTGATGATGCCACTAGTCTCAACGTTAAACGTGAGATTATGGGTTTGGATTCCTTGGATTCTTTTCTCACTAACATGAAGGGGGACACCAAGATTCATGTTGGGGCTCTCTTAGCCCAACTCGGTGCGGCACAAGATCTTATTGAGAAGAGGGAGAAGTTGGAAAGGGAAGCGGTCTTTGAGCTTGCCAATCTCAAGGAGGAGCTTGATGATGAACGGAATCTTCGCATGTCTCTTGAAGCTAGTGTCATCGTCCTTGAAGACAAGAATGAAGCTATTGTTTCATGACTCACCAAGGATCGAGACCATGCTCTTGAGTTGGTTGGTGACCTCAAAAAGAAGATGCTCTTGCTCGAGGAAGCCAACAAAGGGAAAGATGATGAAGACCCCAATTCTTGCCATGATGAGCTTGTGGATCAAGTTACTTCCTTGAGGAGGCACAATGCTCTTCTCTTGGAAGTCAATGCTCTTCAAGAAGAAGCCTTGGATGAATACTACCGCTTGTTCAAAGAGAAGACCTCATGTTGCAACCATGAAGAAGAAATTGCCGCTCTTGAGATCACCAAGACCAAGCTATTGAGTTTGAGTAGCAAGCAAGAAGAGTCTTTGGTGGAGTGTCTCCGCATGAGCAAGGAGAAGGACACGTGTTGTGATCATGAGGAGGAAATTGCCGCCTTGAAGAGAAGGGAAGCCAAGCTCATGGAAGTCAATTCGATGCAAGAGGAAACATTGAAGGAGTACTTTCCTTTGAGCAAGGACCGTGCATGTTGCACTCATGAAAGCAACATTGCCAAGATGGAGAATGACATGCGCTTGCTCATGAAGATGAACGCTCTTCAAGAAGAAGCTTTGATGGAACACTTCCGGGTGAACAAGGCAAAGGAAGTCCAAGTGTTTGATATTTGTCATCCACACCCGGAGCATGAAGATGAAGTCAATCGCTTGAAGGCCAAGGTTGATAGACTCCAAGTTCAAGCCAAGTACTTGGAAGGAATCATTGAAGCTAAAGATGGAGCCAAAGAGGGCTCGAGCAATGAAGGAGGAGTGGCTACCAAGCCAAAGAGAAAGAGGAAGAGGAGGACCAAGAAGAAGAAGAACAAGGAGAACATGGAGACCAACCTTGAAGGGAGCAATGCTAGCTCAAGAAGAGATGGAGTACCCAACTCCGCCTCGACGGGTTTCGCCGGCTCTAACAACCCTTCTCATGTTCTTTTTGTTGATTACTATGGACATATTCGTGCTCGCTTTATTGGTCCTCAAAAGGACAATGTTGATTGGACTATTTGGGTTCCCAAACCCCTTGTTACTAACATGCTAGGACCCATTGAAAAATGGGTACCTAAATCCAAGACTTGATTCCTTGTAGGACTATGCTTCCGGTGGTGCTAAATGGGTGGTTGATAGTGGAGCCACAAGTCATATGACCGGAAGAAAGGATATTGTTGTCGACCTCGTGCCTTCTCTCTCTACCGTTTCATATGGCGACAACACGTGCTCTAAGGTATTGGGTCTTGGCAAGGTGGTGGTAACACCCGACATCTCACTTGTGAATGTCCTCCTTGTCGAGACCCTTGGTTACAACTTACTCTCCGTTCATCAAATTGCTCGTATGGGTCTATGCACATTCTTTGATGAACATATGGTGGTCCTCTTGTGGAGCAAGACACTCAATGTAGCTTTTGTTGGATATGTAGAGAACGGTTTGTATGTTGTCGATTTCTCCGGAAAGACAACGTCTTCCGCTCTTTGCCTATTCGCCAAAGGTGACAAGGGTTGGTTATGGCATCGCCAACTAGCCCATGTCAACATGAGGACTTTGCAAAGTCTCCACAAGGGTGGCCACATTCTTGGACTAAAAGAAGATGTCTCTTTTTGCAAGGATCGTGTTTGTAGGGCTTGCGTACAAGGAAAAATGCATGGAGCTCCTCACAAGGCCAAGACTATCATCTCCACCACAAGATGCTTGGAGCTCCTACATGTTGATCTCTTTGGTCCACCATCTCATGAAAGTCTTGGAGGAAAGAAGTATTGCCTCGTCATCGTTGATGACTATTCACGCGCGCTATTGTTGGGTATTCTTCTTCAAGTACAAAAGTGAGACTCAACGGACCATGATGGAGTTTGCCAACCAAGTTCAACACAAGTACGACAACAAGATCCTCGCAATAAGGAGCAACAATGGAACGGAGTTCAAGAACTACACATTGGATGAATTCCTCGGCGAAGAAGGAATCCAACACCAATACTTCACGCCATATACTCCCCAACAAAATGGGGTCGCCGAAAGGAAGAATCGAACCTTGATCGAAGCCGCTCGAACCATGATGATGAAATACAAGTCCAACTACAATTTTTGGGCGGAAGCTATCTCTACCGCATGCCATGCTACTAATCGCCTCTACTTTCGCAAAGGTCTTGAGAAGACACCAATGAGATCCTCACCGGCAACAAGCCAAATGTGTCATACTTCAAGGTCTTCGGATGCAAATGCTACATACTTGTCAAAGACACGCGCCTATCCAAGTTTGATTCAAGAGCTCAAGAAGGATTTTTTATTAGCTATGCTACGGATTCTCACGCCTATAGAGTCTTCAACAAGTCAAGTGGACATGCTGTAGAATCTTGTGATGTGACATTCGATGAAGATGATAGATCTTTGGAGGAGCGAAGTGCTTCTTGTGAGAAAGGAGATGCAATTCCCCCGGATACCATAGGAAGGATGGGTGTTGGCATTCGCCTACCTCAAGAGCTACCTTCTATGAGTACCGGGGAAGGACCAAGTTCCACCCAAGTGGAGCCATCTACACCACAAGGCCAAGCTTCTTCCGTTGATCTAACAAATGCAAGTCAGCCTCTACAACAACCTCAAGTTCAACCTCAACCTCAAGATCAACCTCGACATCTACAACAACACTCAAGTCCAAGTTCACCTCAACAAGATCAAGAACAACATACACCGCAAGCTCGTCTACCTCAACACCCAACATCAAGTGACCAAGGTCAAGCTTCAAGTTCTTCTCCGAGTGGTTCGGGGATAATCTTCATGGACAATAATATTCCCAATACCCCCGAACCGTCCGGATCTCATGACAATGATGCCCCTTTCAATGACAATGGAGGTCAAGGCGAGGACCTAAACCGTGATGAAGGCCAAGAGGACTCACAAGAACCATCTCCTCAAGCCGACACTCGCCGTGAAGATCCTACTACAAGACACTTGCGTCTCAAGTCTCATTCCTTGCAAAATATCATTGGTGATCTAAAGAAAAATGTTACCACTCGGAGGCAACTTGCAAACTTTTGTGCGCACCACGCCTTTGTCTCTAAGGAGGAACCACTCAAAGTTGATGATGCTCTCAAAGATCCCGATTGGTTGAATGCAATGCAAGAGGAACTCAACAACTTCAAGAGGAATGATGTATGGACTCTCATGAAGCGACCCGACCATTGCCGCAATGTTATCGGCACCAAGTGGATCTTCAAGAACAAGCAAGATGAAAGTGGCACGGTCATCCGCAACAAAGCAAGATTGGTGGCACAAGGCTATTCTCAAGTCGAAGGCGTGGACTTTGGTGAAACCTTTGCACCCGTTGCAAGGCTTGAGTCCATCCGTATCCTTTTGGCCTTTGCCTCACATCATGGCTTTAAGTTGCAACAAATGGATGTTAAGAGTGCATTTCTTAATGGTCCTCTACATGAGGAAGTATATGTGAAGCAACCCCCGGGGTTCGAGGACCCCCATTTCCCGGACCATGTCTTCAAGCTCAAAAAGGCCCTATATGGTCTCAAACAAGCTTATAGAGCTTGGTATGAGCATCTCAAGGAGTTGCTTGAAGACCGTGGTTTCGAAGTGGGGAAAATCGATCCCACTCTTTTTACTAAGAAGGTCAATGGGGAGCTTTTCGTATGCCAACTCTATGTAGATGACATCATATTTGGCTCTACTAACACAAAATTCAATGATGAGTTTGCTATGTTGATGACCAATAGGTTTGAGATGTCAATGATGGGTGAACTCAAGTACTTCCTTGGGTTCAAGATCAAGCAAATGCGACAAGGCACCTTCATCAATCAAGCGAAGTACCTCCAAGACATGCTCAAGCGCTTTGATATGAAGGATGCCAAGGGGATTGGAACTCCGATGCAACTCAAGTGTCAACTCACTCTTGACGAGGCCGGCAAGGCGGTGGATACCAAGCTCTACCGTTCGATGATAGGTTCGCTTCTTTACCTTTGTGCCTCTCGCCCGGATATAATGTTGAGCGTTGGTATGTGTGCACGGTTCCAAGCAAGTCCGAAGGAAAGCCACCTCGTGGCGGTCAAAAGGATCTTTTGATATTTGGTTGATACCCCACACTTCGGATTATGGTACCCAAGGGACACATACTTTGCTTTGGTTGGTTTCACCGACTCCGATTGGGCGGGCGACAAGATTGATAGGAAGTCTACCTCCGGAGCATGTCACTTTCTTGGAAGATCTTTGGTGTGTTGGTCCTCGAAGAAGCAAAATTGTGTCTCCGTCTCCACCGCGGAAGCCGAGTATATTGCCGCGACAAGTAGTTGTGCTCAAATCTTGTGGATGAGGCAAACCTTGCGGGATTATGGACTCGAGTATAGCAAGGTGCCTCTTTTGTGTGAAAATGAGAGCGCAATCAAGATCGCCTACAATCCGGTTCTTCATGGCAAGACGAAGCACATTGAGATACGGAACCACTTCATCCGGGACCACATTACTCGCGGAGATATTGTACTATCCTATATTAGCACCAAGGAGCAATTGGCGGACATCTTCACGAAGCCCTTGGATGAGAAGCGTTTCATTGAGTTGAGGCATGAACTAAATATCATTGATCCATCGAGCTTTGCTTGACCGTCGTGCGCACATACCACTCTTACCGTCATATCTAGATGAAAGGCACGCATGGACATAGGGGGAGTGCGGTTTAAATTCATTGAGCTATCCCTCCCCCCATAATGCATAAAGAAATCCAAAACATTTGCTATTTGTCAATTAAGTGACTTATGAGCTTCATGTTGAGTTGTAGTCCGTGAGTCCTAGATACATCTACGCGACCTCACAACTACTATACTCTTACACGGTGGCTTCGGCCACCAACACCCCCTCCTTGAGGGTTTTTCGGTTTCTCGTGATCTTGTTTTGTCTTTCTTCTTTGCCTTCTTCTTCTTGTTTTTGGAGAACCTCTTTCAAGCTTGTTATCTCGTGATTTTTGCAAGCTTGGTTGTATGTTCTTTTTCTCCATCCTTCTAGTTCCGTTACCCTCCTTTTTGGTGTTCCGATGCCAAAGGGGGAGAAGTTCCTAGGTGGATGGGGACCCTTGTTGTTTGTAGCCGTTTGGTTCTAGTTGCTTATCTTGTCTTATGGCTACATCAACAACCCTATGGAGGCATCTTATTGTGAGTTTGGGTATTCTCAAGGCTATGGTATGATAACTTCACCCAAATCTCCGTGCATGATCTTATGTTGTCTCCATATTGTGCATATGCTACTTGAACATGTCATTTATCTATGTTGCATATGTGCTTGGTTTGTAAAAACTAGGGGGAGTAATGTCTCTATAACATGTGTATTTGTAGTCAAACACATATTCATGATATGCACATGTGTAGGGGGAGCTCCGTCGAGTTTTTGCAAATCTAAAATATCTCATCATAATATCATATGTTATTGTCAACTCTTGTGTTGTCATCAAACACCAAAAAGGGGGAGATTGTAAGAGCAAAATTCACACCCCAAGTTTTGTGTGTTTGATGACAACACTTGAGTAATCTCACCGTGTGCCTTGAGTATCATTGTTAGATTTGCAAGAGCACGGTGACCTCGCCGGACGCGTCAAGATCGGAAGACAGAAGCGTAGTTGATACGTTTTCTGGTTTTGTGTGTGTTTAGCGAGGTGACATGGTTGGAGAGAAAAAGGGAAGAAAACCAGATTTAGCCAGGCCGGTACTACCGGTACCTGTAGCGGTAGTACCGCTACCCCTATAGGTACCGCCCTCGGTACCGCTCTGAGTCTGCGCTGATTTCGTCCCCCAGAAACACGTTGCGGTACCCCTGCAGTACCTGGGGCGGTAGTACCGCTCACGAGCGGTAGTACCGCTCACGGTACCGCTTAGGTACCGTAACCGAGTTACGGTCGTGCCGCCCTGGTACCGCTCTGGTACCGCTTTGGATCCAGTAAGGTCTGGACCCTATTGCGGTACCTCAAGCGGTACCTCGTGCGGTACTACCGCTCTACGTCCTCTGACCAGATCTGGGAGGATTTCGAACTCAGAGCGGTAGTACCGCTTCCCTGAAGCGGTAGTACCGCTTAGGCCAAATCTGGACATAACGGTTGGATTTGGAGGAGCCTATTTAAGGGCCCCTTCTTCCCCAACACGATTTTATCTCTTCCCCCTCTCTCTCCTCCATTGTTGCTGAGCTTAATCTTTGAGGATCTCCTTCCCCATCCAACCAATCTTGTCCAAACTTTGAGGATAGGTGGTGGAGACCCCGATCTATAGTTCTACCAAGAGAGATTTCACCAATACTAGCTATTCCTTAGTGGATCTTGGAGGTAGGGTTCCTTAGTGGAGCTTTGGAGAAGAGTTCCTTTGGTGGAGCATTGGAAGAGTTCCTTGGTGGGGCATTGGAGAAGAGTTCCTTTGGTGGAGCATTGGAAGAGTTCCTTTGGTGGAGCATTGGTGATGGGTTCCTATGGTGGAGCATTGGAGATGTGCAGCTATGGAGTCTAGCTTGGTGATGTACTAGATCCATAGGGTGTTGGGAGCATCCTTGTGTGTGGAGCTCGCCCCAACCTTGTGAAGGAATCACCGCCTCGACCGGTGCCTTAGTGGAAGAGGGAGAGCACCTCCGTGGAGCTCTCTCGAGGAAGAAGGTGAGGCCTTCCTTCGTGGTGTGGCCGCCTAGTCTCTTGTGTGAGACTAGCACCTCCTCAACGCAGACGTACTTCCTTTAGTGGAAGGAACTGCGGGAAACAAACCTCGACTTGCCTCGCGCCCCCCCGGTTGTCTCGCTCCTTACTCTCGTTATCTTGTTGATTCCTTTACTTGTTGCACTTGTCCGATATTCATTGTAGGATCACCCCTATTGCTAAAGTTCACACCTTTACCTTCCGTTGCATAAAAATTGAAAAAGACTAAAACTTGCCGTAGCGCCATTCACCCCCCCTCTTGTTCGCTACGATCCATTCAGAGGGCCCAGAGTATATCTATCCGTCATCGGGATGGAAAAATTCCACTCTTGATCTATATGCCTCAACTCATACTTTCCGAATACCTAATCCCACCTTTATAACCACCCATTTACGCAGTGGCGTTTGATGTAATCAAAGTACCCTTCCGGTATAAGTGATTTATATGATCTCATGGTCGAAGGACTAGGTAACTATGTATTGAAAGCTTATAGCAAATTGAACTTAATGACGTGATCTTATGCTATGCTTATTTGGATGTATGTCCATTATATCATCTATTATATATTAAAAGTACATTAAGGGCTAACCAGAAATTAGAGAATTCTCTAGAAAATCCCACAATAAACAAAAACATCTAGCCATCAATTAAATTTATAAGAAAATCACAACCATTGATCCCAGAAATAAGTAATTAACGTTTGAGTTACAAGTAATTACCCACCTATGCCATAAATTTATTTCTCACGTACCCCTTCAATCTCATTAGCTGGGGCTACCAAAGGAAAAAAAAGGATCATCTAGGTTTAGGGGTTGCTGGCTCCCAGACGTGACGCCGCCGCCCCTAGGTGCACAAACAAGATTTAGTCCGCCACCATTGAATAACCTCTATCGATCATGCATGTGTGCAGCTTGATGTTTCCTCAACGCTTTTAGCAGCTTTGTGCAATTCGCCTCGGTGCACTCAGCCCGGCCGGTCGATTCTGCTGATGTACATCAACGTTGTAAGCTTCAATCATTGTTTCATACATACACATGCAACAGCCGGCCGGTCGATTCCGCTGATGTACATCAACGTTGTAAGCTTCAATCATTGTTTCATACATACACATGCAGACATGCAAGAAGGATTAATTGGTTCTGACTTGGCTCATGTACACAGGTTTCAATGTTAACCTCACACGCATATATCATGCGTGTAGCTATATGGTAGATACAGATCGATCTTGACTTGCTTCATGCATACGTACGGTCAGACTACAGAGTACTCAAGTTGGGTAATGGCACGTGAGTTCTTTTTTTTTTTGACCACTTCATTGATTTTTTATACTGCAGCATATATCTCATGTCCACGACGATGCAACGTCCGCTCAAGCTAGGGCGTGTAATTATGTTGTTGCTTTTCTATGATTATTGATCTATCACATGAGTAGAATCTCGATCCACAAGCTATGATTATTAGCAGCTTCGTGTAGATGTCTCGCTGGGATCGTGGCCTTAACAGATGCACTCCGTGACTGGTACGACACGACTGATTGTCTAATCGTAGATGCACATGTTTTCAGGTCTGAAGGAGCTGAAGACGGCTACATGTTCTAGATCAGTAGCGTTGCATCAACTCCAACAATCAGCAGGAGGAGAGATCAAAGCATAATGCCCCACAACAACAAGGACGCCTGGCACAAGGTGCAAAGTAGCAGCAGCAGATCGGACAGAGATTTGGTGCTCCTGGATCAGGGTGGGCATAAAAACCGTGAAACCGAAAACCGAACCGAAGCCGAAACCGAGCTAACCGAAATCTCGTTTTTTTTTCATTAACCGCTATTTTTTCGGTTTCCATTTATACTAACCGAATTAAATTTGGTAGAATTCGGTTTTTAGCCCCACCAACCGAACAAGACCGAATAGACCGAATTGAGTAACCTACCATCAATTTGTGCATAAACCGATCATTCCATAGAAGCCCAATTGCGTTTGATGTTCCAAAAATTGTTCATTCAATGTATGACTTTGGTCTTTGATGTACTAGCTTTTTCTGAATATAGCGTGAAGCCTTCATAATAGAACACGTCACTCGAAGTTTTAGCTACCCCTTTTAATCGCTCACGAGTGATGCACCTGTACCACGAGTGCCGCAGCCTACCAAATAGCATCCCTCCACGATTGGTGCTTATTTGTCGATTTCTTGCGCAGTTGATGCTTTTTGTGTTGATATGTCAATCACTATTTGCCTTTTTCGGTGATGCCTACTATTTGTTCAAGTGAGTAGGTTCATTCGGTTTTAACCGAAAACCGAACCGAATTTGTCGGTTAACCGAATCTTCGGTTTCCTAAATTTTCATACCAATTTCGCTTACCATTTTTGAAAACCGAATTTGTTCAAAAACCGCAAAAACCGAACCGAAATTTCGGTTAAAAACCGAATGCCCACCCTGACTCCTGGGCACCAGTGCTCCTGCCTATTTTAGAAAAAATAAAAATCATATTTATGTGTTTTAAAAAAAATTAGAAAAAAAATCATGGTGTAGCCAATGAATTGTCCCACAAACGTGCAAATTTTCAATTTCAAAGACAAAAATTCTGGGCTACACAAAAATAACAAACGTGTGGATCTGGGTATGCATATTACAAATCTCCAAATTTCAACAGATTTTGTCTTTTTTATGTAGTCTACAATATAAAGAATTTCATATTAAAATTTTACACGCTTGTAGGTTACGTCATTTATTATGTCTAGATTTATTTTCAGGTTTTTTTGAAACAAATATGATTTTCGATTTATTTTAAACAGCAGGAGCACTGGTGCCCATGAGCCAAATACACTTTTCGCAGCAGATCAATGAACAATAACGCTGGTGCCAGTAAGGCTCCAGCTGGTAATTTATTTTGTTTCTTGAGGTATCACGAAACCTATACTTTCTCAGCTATAGCATAACCTCATATAGACACTCGATTGAGAGGCGTTTAAACATGTTCTTGAAAATCTAATGTATCATCTTTACTTTATATCCCCCATTAATAACAATAGCTTAATCTCTTTTTGAGAGAAACATATTGCTGCAGTGGAGTTTGGATGACAAATAAAATTTCTTTATTTCACAAGCGAATGTAGACATGCATACAATTAAAGATGGGGCCACCTTTTGAGGATGCCTTATGGTTGGCCATTGCCAGGAAAATATTTTTTCATCATGTTAATTGCGAAGCACTACTCTAAACAGGGATCTCATGATAGCATCATAAATCCCCAGAATAGATAAGAAGGAAGACAATAAATTAAGCGCATCTATCAAAACAAGGTCCGATTCTTATTATTTGCTTCTTATGATCCTATTTTTCAAAAATAAAATTAGTATATAAGTGTGAAATGTATTAAATGACACATGTGTAGGAGCTACCATCAACTAGCAAGTTTTTATGTAACTGATTGTGATCGTAGCAGATATCCTATGTAGATTTTTTGTTTAAGGTATATGAGGTAATGCCCAGACCAAAATTTGAACATTACATGTGTACTAAGGAGTTGCTACGAGAGGGCGACCAAAGTACTGTATTACACATTCATCTAGACACCATAGCTTATAGACGTTTTGGTGCAGGATTATTTTTGAAGTATCTCGATCTAGGTGGTTCTTGAAGGTTATGTAGTCAATGTGTTCTACGAAACGCCAAGCATCGATGAAGAGTTCCCACTGTGGTGATTCCTCAGGTAAAGCAGTGTATAACTACATATGTGCCAAAGGATGTTTTTCTCTCCGTCGATAAAGGTTTGGATTGTTCAAAACCATACTACTCCCTTCGTCCCATGAAAATTATGCCTCGGATTTATCAAAAATTGGATGTATCTAGACACTATACTATGTAGATACATATAAATATAGACAAATCTAATATAATTTTCCTGGACTCGGAAGGAGTATTTCATTTGAAGTCAATTTTTCTGTGAGACTATGAGTGACCTTCCCGGCGATTGGCTGTTGCAGTTTACAAACTTTGATGACCAAATTCCCAATTCAGTGAAGTAGATGCTACAAATTACCAACTACAAATTTAGGGAAAGAAATAAATTACCAAGGTGAGTGCCTTTAGTAAGCGGCACTAGGCAGGATAATAGGACACGATAAGGACATACGCATAAGGGGGTCGATTTGGTCTATCGCAGCAGTCCCTGGATGGCAGACAACAGTGTTGGCTGCCTGACTGCTAGAACTCAGGCAAGCCCCTGCCCGTTCTTGTGGCTGTCGTCTACTAGATCTTTTGCCAGTACCATGCCGTGCCCACGGCAAACCCCTAACCGACACCGGGCTGCCCGAGGCGGCTCGACGCTTTTGTGCCTCTTCGCTCTGCTGCTTCCATCGATTCCCGCCCTCTATTTTCTGTTCAAAGTGCTACCTCTAGGGAGGAGTCTTCACCATGGTTCGGTTGATTCGGTCGAGAGAGTTGAGAGGAAGGAGGATTCAAGAGGTAGCGTACAGGGAGATGCATTGAGTGCTGGTGGGCTGAACCTCAAATGCATAGGGGTAAGGGGTTAATAATTTTTTTACAGAAATCATGGCCGGACCATGGCCCAGTTTAGTTCCAACAAAGCTCCGCCAACCCCACCATTTGTTCAACATTAGGCATGCTTATCCGGCTGAGTTGCAAATTCTACATGCATGTTCATTACCATCTGATCTTGAATAAAACAATGAAGACATTAGTGATGTGGCGGAATTAAGGCATTAGACTGCACGTTCTATTGTATACAAGTGAATATAGCATTTATGTTGTTGATTAGTTTTTTGATGAAAGGGCTGCGTCGAGAAGTGCAAGAGCTTTGCTAATGAAGAGAGCGGTAAAATAACTGCTAGGAGAGATGAAGAACTGGAGAAAGAAGAGGGCAAATCAAAGCCAGGTTGAAACATTTCTTCCATGTGATTATGTGTTTGATGCCTAGCATATAGTTTAGAGGTCAGCTAATGATGACAGTAACCTAACGATTACCACGAGGCATGTATCTAGGTGGAATAGGTTCTGTAATGTCGAACAGGCTAATCATTGCCGCCATCAGCTTGTACAGATGTTGTTTTGGTGTTTCTTCAAGTGAATAGACGAAATATCAAGTTGGCGACATAGTTCTGGTATTATCCTATACTTCTCTTGAATAGTTTCTGTAATGTAAAATAGTGAGACCAGCATGTGTGGGCAACAAGCTAATTGTTGCCGCCATCAGCCTGGTCAAGTGTTCTTTTGGTATTTCTTCAAGCGCAGAAAAGAAATAACAAGTTGGGGACAGTCTGGTATTATACTATACTACTTCTCTATTCAAGTAGACCACTTTCTTTTTCTTTAATTGGCCAGAGCTATTGGTGTAAAACAATGTGAAAATAATCATTACTAGGCAATGTAATAGTGCACTCCTTTTATAATTTCTAAGGCAATCATAAGTTGTTAAACAATTTAATTTCTTTTGCTGGATCCATACCCATGTCTCAGAGGATTTTTTTCCATTCATATAATTCTTCATGCTTTCAGTTATTTACGATCATTTATGCTGCCTCAAAATTTAGTGGTGTATACGTTTTTCAAGAAAAAATATAACCATTGATTTGATAAGCAAATATGAGTTAAATGTTACAAAAAGTGTACCATTGGAAATTTTAAGTGAAAAATTTGTTAATATACATGTGGGGCCTTATGAACTCATACGGCCGGACTATCAAGAATCAACAACCTAATTTAATCAGTTATCAATCTATTTAACATTGTAAAAAGACACAGTATGGGCTTTATTATAGTCTAACTTCAAAATTGCTTAGTAATATCTACTCCCGAATTATGTTTGGGACATACAAGCAATATTTTAATGGGAACAACCTTATGAATTGCCAAAGAGCCCTATTATCTTTGAAGTTAGAAAGAGTGTTGCCAAGTTAGAAGAGTGTTACCGATACACTCACAATATAGTAAAAAAAGGTTGCCCTCGCATTTTCGAGGGCCCCTATGCTAGTTCATCTAAAGACATAACCTTGTTATTAATAACATCCAATGTTCATGATCACGAAACCATGATCATCCATTAATCAAGAAGCTAATTATACAAGAGGCTTACTAGGGACTCCTTGTTGTTTACATAACACACATGTATCAATGTTTCGGTTAATACAATTATAGCATGGTATGCAAACATTTATCATAAACACAAAGATATATAATAACCACTTTATTATTGCCTCTTGGGCATATCTCCAACAGTCTCCCACTTGCACTAGAGTCAATAATCTAGTTTACATTTGTAAAGATATAACACCTTGGCCTTCTGGTATTTATCATGTTTTGCTCACGGGAGAGGTTTTAGTCAACGGATCTGACACGCTCAGAAACGTATGTATTTTGCAATTCATTTGCGTCTCAACGCATCACTCATTTTCCAAATGAGTTGGCATTAATTATATATGTTTAGTCCTCTGGTAGAACTTTAATTCCGCGGTCTGAAATAAGTCACTAATATTATCACACACAATATAGCTTCAAAGTTCTGACACTATCGGAACTACACCAAGTTCTCAAAGAACTTCTCGACTCAACATCCTCAGTCATTGTCAAAACAATGACATGCTTTTCCTATGTTTGTAGAATCCGTCACAATATTTAGAACTCATCTAAATCTAGCATAGACATCTTCTAGCTCATTGTGCTATCTTTTAATCAACACTTAGCCTAATTGAGATTGAAATTTTATTTTTATATGTGACCAAACTAATATCGGTGTAACACCTTACAACGATTTGTTTGTCATTACCCCATATAAAACTATATATATCCTTGGTTCTTCTAAAGCACTCAGGGATATTCTTACTGTCGTCCAATGATCATCACATGAATCATTCTGGTATATGCTCATAACACTTTAGCACAGGACATCTGATTTTGTACATATTATTCGTGATCTAAAATCACTCATGTGGTTTTACTCATCGAGTGTCAAATACACTCAAGTCTTGTTAAACCTTCACATGAAAAGAACACTGATACGCGTATATCACGCGTCCGTTGGGAACCCCAAGAGGAAGGTGTGATGCGTACAGCGGCAAGTTTTCCCTCAATAAGAAACCAAGGTTTATCGAACCAGTAGGAGCCAAGAAGCACGTTGAAGGTTGATGGCGGCGTCTCTGGAAAGTTTTCCGTATCGTGGCTCTCGGTACTGGGGGTTTCGCGACGAAGGCTTTAAGTAGGCGGAAGGGCAGGTCAAGAGGCATCACGGGGGCCCCACACAACAGGGCCGCGCGGGCCCCCTGTAGGCCGCGCTGCCCTACTGTGGCGGCGCCCCGTGGCCCCACTTCGTCTCCTCTTCGGACTTCTGGAAGCTTCGTGGAAAAATAGGCCCCTGGGCGTTGATTTCATCCAATTCCGAGAATATTTCCTTACTAGGATTTCTGAAACCAAAAACAGCAGAAAACAGCAACTGGCTCTTCGGCATCTCGTTAATAGGTTAGTGCCGGAAAATGCATAAATATGACATAAAGTATGCATAAAACATGTAGGTATCATCAATAAAGTGGCATGGAACATAAGAAATTATCGATACGTTGGAGACGTATCAGCATCCCCAAGCTTAGTTCCTGCTCGTCCCGAGTAGGTAAACGATAACAAAGATAATTTCTGGAGTGACATGCCATCATAATCTTGATCATACTATTGTAAGCACATGTAATGAATGCATCGATCCAAGACAATGGTAATGACATGAGTAAACAAATGAATCATATAATAAAGACTTTTCCTGAATAGTACTTTCAAGACAAGCATCAATAAGTCTTGGATAAGAGTTAACTCATAAAGCAATAATTCAAAGTAAAGGCATTGAAGCAACACAAAGGAAGATCAAGTTTCAGCGGTTGCTTTCAACTTATAACATGTATATCTCATGGATATTGTCAACATAAAGTAATATAATAAGTGCAATATGCAAGTATGTAGGAATCAATGCACAGTTCACACAAGTGTTTGCTTCTTGAGATGGAGAGAAATAGGTGAAGTGACTCAACATAAAAGTAAAAGAAAGGCCCTTCGCAGAGGGAAGCATTGATTGGTATGTTTGTGCTAGAGCTTTATTTTGAAAACATAGAGAGCATAAAAGTAAAATTTGAGAGGTGTTTGTTGTTGTCAACGAATGGTAGTGGGCACTCTAACCCCCTTGCCAGACAAACCTTCAAAGAGCGGCTCCCATTTTATTTTATTTTTGGGTGATACTCCTTCCAACCTTTGCTTTCACAAACCATGGCTAACCGAGTCCTCGGGTGCCTGCCAACAATCTCATACCATGAAGGAGTGCCTTTTTATTTTAGTTTTATTTAGATGACACTCCTCCCCACCTTTGCTTTCACAAGCCATGGCTAACCGAATCCTTCGGGTGTCGTCCAACAATCACATACCATGGAGGAGTGTCTATTTTGGTTAATTAATTTGGGACTGGGAATCCCATTGCCAGCTCTTTTTGCAGAATTATTGGATAAGCGGATGAAGCCACTAGTCCATTAGTGAAAGTTGCCCAACAAGATTGAAAGATAAACACCACATACTTCCTCATGAGCTATAAAACATTGACACAAATCAAAGGTAATAAATTTTGAATTGTTTAAAGGTAGCACTCAAGCAATTTACTTTGGAATGGCGGAGAAATACCATGTAGTAGGTAGGTATGGTGGACACAAATGGCATAGTGGTTGGCTCAAGGATTTTGGATGCATGAGAAGTATTCCCTCTCGATACAAGGCTTAGGCTAGCAAGGCTATTTGAAACAAACACAAGTATGAAGCGGTACAGCAAAACTCACATAAAAGACATATTGTAAACATTATAAGACTCTATACCGTCTTCCTTGTTGTTCGACCCTTACTAGAAATTATTTAGACCTTAGAGAGACCAATTATGCAAACCAAATTTTAGCAAGCTCTATGTATTTTTCATTAATAGGTGCAAAGTATATGATGCAAGAGCTTAAACATGAGCACAACAATTTCCAAGTATCACATTATCCAAGACATTCTACCAATTACTACATGTAGCATTTCCCGTTTCCAACCATATAACAATTTAACGAAGAAGATTCAGCCTTCGCCATGAATATTATGAGTAAGGCCTAAGGACATATTTGTCCATATGCAACAGCGGAGTGTGTCTCTCTCCCACACAATGAATTCTAGGATCCATTTTATTCAAACAAAAACAAAAACAAACAGACGCTCCAAGCAAAGTACATAAGATGTGATGGAATAAAAATATAGTTTCACTAGAGGAACCTGATAATGTTGTCGATGAAGAAGGGGATGCCTTGGGCATCCCCAAGCTTAGACGCTTGAGTCTTCTTGAAATATGCAGGGGTGAACCACCGGGGCATCCCCAAGCTTAGAGCTTTCACTCTCCTTGATCATATTGTATCATCCTCCTCTCTTGATCCTTGAAAACTTCCTCCACACCAAACATAAAACAACTCATTAGAGGGTTAGTGCTGTTATCACCAGGATTTGACCGAGTCAGAGGTGGGCCGCGATCAAGATGGGCTTAAAGTTTACATGTGGAAGATCTCTGAAGCGGCCTTGCACGAAGAGTTTGGGCTAGATTTCCCGTGTATCTGTAATTATAGTAGATCGCATCTTAGATTAAAAGTTAGAGTTTGTCTCGTGCACGGTGGGGATTATTCCCACGTTAGAAAGTCCCCTGGACTATAAATATGTATCTAGGGTTTATGGAATAAACAACAACCAACGTTCAACCACAAATCAATCTCGGCGCATCGCCAACTCCTTCGTCTCAAGGGTTTCTACCGGTAAGCATCATGCTGCCTAGATCGCATCTTGCGATCTAGGCAGTATAAGCTTTATGTTGTTCATGCGTTGCTCGTACTGAAGCCTTTTTGATGGCGAGCAACGTAGTTATCATAGATGTGTTAGGGTTAGCATTGTTCTTCGTATCATATGCTGTCGTAGTGCAACCCTTGCATATCTAGCCGCCCTTACACCTATCTTAGGTGTAGGGGCGGCACCCCGCTTGATCATTATTTAGTAGATCCGATCCGTTACGGTTGCTCCTTGTTCTTCAAGGATTAGTTTAATATCTGCAATAGTTAGGCCTTACAAAGGGTTGGAGGATCTAGCGGCACGTAGGGTGTCGTTTGCTAGTCCTAGACAGGATGTTCCGGGGATCAACCTCGTGTTGGTTTTTAGGCCTTGTCTAGGATCGGCTTACGATCACCGTGCGTGGCCGCGAGGCCCAATCGTGAGTAGGATGATCCGATTATGTGGTGAAAACCCTAAATCGTCGTAGATCGTTTTAGCTTTATCTTGATCAAGCAGGACCACCATATATTCGTGCACCTCGTACGAATCATGGGGGGATCGGCTCCTTGAGCCGATTCACAGGATAACCTGAGAGCCGATCGAGGCTCGTATTTAATGTTTACGTGTATGCCATGCAGGAAACTAAGCGAGGCATCTCCATCACCTTCCTGACCAGGTATAGGTCAGGTGGCACGCCCTTGCATCAGCATCGGACGTGTGTACCAGAGGCTTTGCGGGCCGTCGCTCGGAGGGACCAGGGCCAGCCGCAGCCCTAAGTTGTTCCCGGCTCTACTGTGTTGCCCGTCGCTGCCCGCCGGTGGGTTTTGACTGCAACACATTCTGGCACGCCCGGTGGGACAAGCTTCGACATCAACCACATCGCCATCTACATCTGAGATGGCGGACGGCACTCCAGTCACGTACGAGGATCTGACCGACGAGCTCAAGAAGAAGTATGACGAGGTCAAAGCGATCCTCGAGGCCGACCTCATCGGCTCCTTTCACAGAACCCGTTCACATGGCATCAGGTGGAAGGGGTTCACGCTGATGGTGCACTCGATGGGATAGACCTCTCTCGCCCGTCGAGGAACGCACCAGGTCCCTACGTCGGAGATCAACTACTTGGTGGCTCACTCGCTACACCGCCACTCCGAGAACTCCGGTGAACACTTTGGAGCGTGTCGCTCTCCGGGTGATCCAGGAGATCATGAGGCACCAGTACTCTCCGTCAGGACCAGCTCTCGGGACGCACCAAGGAGAGATGCCACTCCAGTCCCGTCCACCGCTGCCATTTGCGTTGGCAGCACCAGAAGTGCCGAGTTCACCGGCATTCGTCGTCTACAAGATCGGTGGTGACCCTAGTGACTGCCAGTTCTTGCATGAGGCGCCTAAGGAGATCCCTCACGGGTACATGTGCACATACGTGCCGATCGCGGTAATCGGGCGCTCACAAACCAGGCCGCGACATCGGGACTTCGGGAAAGCAGGAGGAACGTCGCAACAGATCTTGAGAAGCGAGACGTGGCTAACTAAATATGCCACCCCGACGAACCTCCGTAGCTCAGCTCCTGCAGCTTGGCTCGTAGCTGGAAAAGCAAGCGTGGCTGGCTAAGTACGCCACCCCGGCGAATCTTCGAGTTCGACTCCCGCAGCCCAAAGACAATGGATCAGATCAGTACCATACTCGAGAGACCAGTTCGGCATGGTGCCGAAAGGAGGGCAATCGGCTATTCCAAGCCGTACCCCGACGAGTACGAGTTGATCCCGCTACCACCTAAATATCGGCTCCCTGATTTCTCCAAATTCAGTGGATCAGATGGTTCCAGCTCCATCGAGCATGTAAGCCGATATTTGGCACAGCTAGGAACGGCCTCAGTGTCGGATCCACTACGCGTGAGGTTCTTCTCACAGTCCCTCACGGGATCGGCTTTCGGGTGGTACACCTCGTTGCCACCAGACTCGATCCGGACTTGGAAGCAGTTGGAAGAACAGTTCCATATGCTGTACCACTCGTAGGCTTCCGAGTCCGGCCTTGCCGATCTAGCACAAATACGTCGAAGCGTGGAGAAACCGTGACAGAATACATCCAGCGCTTCAGAATCTTAGGAACCGATGTTATTCGGTTCGTGTGACTGAAAAGGAAGCAATCGAGTTGGCGTAGCGGGCCTTGCAGCACCGCTCAAGGACATGGCCTCCCAAGCGTACTACCCCTCACCGGCGCACATGGTTCAGAAACCGTCGGCATATGAACAGCGCCACTCCGGACTTGTACCAGGACAAATTCAAGCGTGCAGTAGTCCTGGTCGAGGCAGAGGAAGACGAAGTTTCTGCGGGAGATCAAGAGGTAGCAGTGGCTGAATGGACTCGGGGGGCAACCCCCGTGTCCTGCAAATGGGTTAAGCCACCAGGTCCGCCCAGGGGTTTTGATTTTGACGTAACCAAAACTGAGCAAATCTTCGACCTCCTGCTCAAGGAGAAGCAGTTGAAGATACCCGAAGGTCTCAAATTCCCCACGGTACATGAGCTGAATGGAAAGCCATACTGCAAATGGCATAACTCGCTCTCCCATGCCACCAACGGCTGCAGGGTGTGGCGTCAGCAGATCCAAATGGCGATAGAACAAGGACGTCTGATTTTCAACCAGTACGCCATGAAGGTCGACACCCACCCCTTCCCCGCCGTTAACATGGTGGAGTGCACTTACCCTGTAGGTTGCCAGCCAGGATCCTCGTTCAGCGTCAACATGGTAGGACCTGGGCACCACTCTGGCAAGGATGGAGACGAGGGCAGCTGCTCTCGTAGCAAGGACACAGAGGAGGCCGCTCCACGCGACCGGCTCCGTCATGATGGCAAGCGCTACGTCACAGAGGGAGAAGTGAAGAACATAAGATATCAGCGACCCCTCTCTGATCACCTCCTCAACAAGTATGTGAGTCAGTATGACCAACGCCGACGATCCAGCGATGATGATGAAAGAGATCGTCTGGCTAGAGAAGCCAGAAGATATCGTCGGCATGATCGCGATGAGGAGGAGCACGAGCGCCGTGCCAAAGGAAAATCAAGGGAGCAAGACGACAACGATAGGCATTGGGACTGCCCCTTCTTCAGACACTGCTGGGATTCAGGAATGAGCCAATCGCCCACAATCGGCAATTGCCCAGAATGCAACCGGAAGAAGAAGGAGGCAGCCAACATGTCCGTGTTCAAACGTCTAGGGCCTCTCCCAACACAAAGCAAACGCGCTGAGTCCCCTCGGTTGGAAGATCTCGAGGATTCAGAAGACGAGGGAGAAGAAGAAGAAGACAGGTACCACCGGCCAAGGTGGTGCCCTGACGGGCTCAGCCGTTCCCAAAAGCGCAGGGTTCAGCGATTGCACGGCTTGGAGGAAGCCGAAAGGTTATACTTGCATACGCTAAGGAAGGCGCGACCTGATCTGGCTGCGAAAGTTCAGCGGACCCTGGATGAAGAGGGTCGTCCACGGAAAATGGAGTGGCGCCCCAAGCAAAGGAAAGCCGATGATGAAACATCGGCTGGCACAAACATGGTGTTCATCCTCCCTTCGGAGTTCAGTGCTCCAGGATTAGACGAGGCACCTGTGGCACAACTTGACTGCGGCCCACGGCCGGTTATCTTTGAGAAGCCACGAGAAAGAAGCTACAGACATCTGAAGGCCCTGTACTTGCGAGGTTACATCGATGGGAGGCCTGTCAATAAGATGCTGGTGGACACCGGAGCGGCAGTCAACATTATGCCATACTCTATGCTACGTCGGTTGGGACGCTCTAGCTCGGATCTGATCAAGACCAACGTGACATTGAGTGATTTCAACGGCCAAGCATCTGACGCACAAGGTGTCCTGAACGTGGATCTGACCGTAGGAAGGAAAACTATCCCTACGACGTTCTTCATCGTCGATAGCAAGAGCACCTATGCTGTTCTGCTAGGAAGAGATTGGATCCACGCCAACTGTTGCATTCCCTCCACGATGCACCAATGCATAATACAGTGGGATGGAGATGAGGTAGAGGTCGTCCAGGCCGATGACTCAGCCGAAATTTCAACGGCTGGCATGAATGCGTGGGAAGCAGCAGGCCAAGAGCCACTCTCAGGTATCAATTTGGACGACTGCGAGCGCATCGACGTGACGAAGGGCAGGGTTAGGCTGGTCTTATCCACTGGCCTAACCGAGTAGCAAGAACAAATCGACGAGAAACGAGGCTAGGCCGATCCTTTGGATCGGCCCCAAGGACCTATGAAGGAACATTACAGAGCCTTCATTGAGCGCTTCAATCAGTATGGAGGCCGATTCCAGCAATCGGCCAAAATTATCCTTACCACATGTTCTGCTTGTGATCGACATGGATCCTACTGGAGCCGACGTACAAATTACAGAGCCGATATCTGCCGTTCTCTGACAGATTCGGCTCGGGGGGCACCTGAACACGAGTGAACATGCACAGGAGAACATGTGTGCAGTAAAATATTGGGGCCGATAGGAAAAATCGGCCAGTAAAAAAAAATTTTTACAGCCGATGCAAGGGCATCGACTTTAGAACTAAGAAACGAAGCCGATGCGCAGCCATCGACTCTAGTGCAATTATGCAAGGTCTACCGGATCTTCACCAAGTTTCTCCGCCAAGTCCAGTTCAGCTGTGGGACCTTCTGCTTCTTCGAGGGAGAAGAACAATGAGAGCTTCTTCAGCTGCCTTGAGCCGATTCGGGTTCCTGAACTTTCTTGTCGAGGATTTTCAGCCTTTGGTGCTAGTTCAGCAGTGTTGACAGAAGAGGTATATCGGCTTTCGAAGGAAGAAAGGTGATCGGCTTTGGTGCATCTTCACTGACATTCTCGCCTCGAGTAAGGCTCGGGGGGCAGCAGGCCTGGTAGATGCTCTGTTTAAGAGCCGATTGGGGTACCATCGGCTGATCTTTCGTTGCAACCTTCTTCACAAAATGATGAGTGTTTGAAGGAGACCATTAGGTTTGGTTGGAAGAATTCGAAGGCTTTCCTGAAGACTCTACTTTATCCACCAGATCTCAAAATCATCAGTTGAAGAATTGAAGGGTGAATTTTAAAGGACCGATGCGTTGCTATCGGCTCTTTACGCATTGGCTAAGGGGACAAATCGGCAAGATCAGTATGAGAGGAAATCGGCTAAATTAAGCTCAAAGGAAATCGGCAAAATCAAATTGGGAGAAGTTCTTCATTGATAGGCAAGATTTCTTACATTAAGAGCTGATTGCTCTCAAAAGGAAGTACTAGGGGATGCATTGCCCCATCTACTACTACTGATCCTATACTAAAGGTCCTATCTACAGGCCGTCGCTGCCCTCGTCGTCGCCGTCGTCGCCGCTGTCGGCGCTACTCCCGGCGGGCTCGTCGTCGCTGCTCCAGTGGCCGCCGACCGGGCCCTCATTGTCCTCGTCCTCCTCGTCAGCATCGTCGTCGTCGCTGTCGAAGTCGCTGAGGTTCCCCGGCCAGGGGCAGAACCGTTTGGCCAGCGGCTCGTCGGAGGAGGTGTCGTCCTCCTCCTCCTCCTCCTCTTCCTTCTCCTCCTCCTCCTCGGGAGAGGTGAAGTCGCAGGAGAAGCGATCGTCGTCGCTCTCCTCCTCTGTTTCCCCGTCGGCGAGGAAGCGGAGGTCGCTTTCCCCGTCGGTCAAGGACTTGTCGTCCTCAGACCAGACGGAGAAGTCATGGCTGGGCTCCTCCCTGGCCTCGATGGCATGACGAGTGTTGGCTGCGTGGACCTCCGCCGGGTTCGGCTCCGGCGTCGGCTCGCGGGAAGAGGAGGATTGGGTGGAAAGATCCGATGGGGCAGAGGAGGAAGAAGACGTGGTGGCGCAGGAGGGCTTTTGGAGTGCTAATGCGAAGGGGATGCGGAAGTAATCGATCGGCACGGTTAAATGATGAGGAGCCTGGTGGAGATTTAATGCCATTGCAGTTTCCGAGGAGGTGATGCTAAAGCTATCGAATTTTGCAGAGAAGCTGAGAAGACAGGGCATCATGATGAAGAATGCTGCGACGGTTCTGCTCTGCCATGACATGACCCGACGAAGGAAAAACAGAGTGATTTTGGAATTATCAATTCCAAAACCAGGGGGGCATGTGTTATCACCAGGATTTGACCGAGTCAGAGGTGGGCCGCGATCAAGATGGGCTTAAAGTTTACATGTGGAAGATCTCTGAAGCGGCCTTGCACGAAGAGTTTGGGCTAGATTGCCCGTGTATCTGTAATTATAGTAGATCGCATCTTAGATTAAAAGTTAGAGTTTGTCTCGTGCACGGTGGGGATTATTCCCACGTTAGAAAGTCCCCTGGACTATAAATATGTATCTAGGGTTTATGGAATAAACAACAACCAACGTTCAACCACAAATCAATCTCGGCGCATCGCCAACTCCTTCGTCTCGAGGGTTTCTACCGGTAAGCATCATGCTGCCTAGATCGCATCTTGCGATCTAGGCAGTATAATCTTTATGTTGTTCATGCGTTGCTCGTACTGAAGCCTTTTTGATGGCGAGCAACGTAGTTATCATAGATGTGTTAGGGTTAGCATTGTTCTTCGTATCATATGCTGTCGTAGTGCAACCCTTGCATATCTAGCCGCCCTTACACCTATCTTAGGTGTAGGGGCGGCACCCCGCTTGATCATTATTTAGTAGATCCGATCCGTTACGGTTGCTCCTTGTTCTTCAAGGATTAGTTTAATATCTGCAATAGTTAGGCCTTACAAAGGGTTGGAGGATCCAGTGGCACGTAGGGTGTCGTTTGCTAGTCCTAGACAGGATGTTCCGGGGATCAACCTCGTGTTGGTTTTTAGGCCTTGTCTAGGATCGGCTTACGATCACCGTGCGTGGCCGCGAGGCCCAATCGTGAGTAGGATGATCCGATTATGTGGTGAAAACCCTAAATCGTCGGATCGTTTTAGCTTTATCTTGATCAAGCAGGACCACCATATATTCGTGCACCTCGTACGAATCATAGGTGGATTGGCTCCTTGAGCCGATTCACAGGATAACCTGAGAGCCGATCGAGGCTCGTATTTAATGTTTACGTGTATGCCATGCAGGAAACTAAGCGAGGCATCTCCATCACCTTCCTGACCAGGTATAGGTCAGGTGGCACGCCCTTGCATCAGCATCGGACGTGTGTACCAAAGGCTTTGCGGGCCGTCGCTCGGAGGGACCAGGGCCAGCCGCAGCCCTAAGATGTTCCCGGCTCTACTGTGTTGCCCGTCGCTGCCCGCCGGTGGGTTTTGACCGCAACAAGTGCACAATAGAAATTCACATTTTCAGAGGTGACATAATCATTCTTAACACTTTTGGACATTGCAAAAGGATACTGAAAGTTAATGGAATCGAAAAATCCATCAAGCATAGCAAAACAGGCAATGCGAAATAAAAGGTAGAATCTGTCAAAACAGAACAGTTCGTAAAGACGAATTTTATTGAGGCACCAGACTTGCTCAAATGAAAATGCTCAAATTGAATGAAAGTTGCGTACATATCTGAGGATCACTCACGTAAATTGGCATAATTTTCTGAGTTACCTACAGAGAATTAGGCCCAGATTCGTGACAGCAAGAAATCTGTTTCTGCGCAGTAATCCAAATCTAGTATGAACCTTACTATCAAAGACTTTACTTGGCACAACAATGCAACAAAACTAAGATAAGAAGAGGTTGCTACAGTAGTAACAACTTCCAAGACTCAAATATAAAATAAAAGTGCAGTAGTAAAATCATGGGTTGTCTCCCATAAGCGCTTTTCTTTAACGCCTTTCAGCTAGGCGCAGAAAGTGTGTATCAAGTATTATCAAGAGACGAAGCATCAACATCATAGTTTGTTCTAATGATAGAATCAAAAGGTAACTTCATTCTCTTTCTAGGGAAGTGTTCCATACCTTTCTTGAGAGGAAATTGATATTTAATATTACCTTCCTTCATATCAATGATAGCACCAACAGTTCGAAGAAAGGGTCTTCCCAATATAATGGGACAAGATGCATTGCATTCAATATCCAAGACAACAAAATCAACGGGGACAAGGTTATTGTTAACAGTAATGCGAACATTATCAATTCTCCCCAAAGGTTTCTTTGTAGAATTATCAGCAAGATTAACATCCAAATAATAATTTTTCAATGGTGGCAAGTCAAGCATATTATAGATTTTCTTAGGCATAACGGAAATACTTGCACCAAGATCACATAGGGCATTACAATCAAAGTCATTGACCTCCATCTTAATGATGGGCTCCCAACCATCCTCTATCTTCCTAGGAATAGAAGTTTCGCGATTTAATTTCTCTTCTCTAGCTTTTATGAGAGCATTTGTAATATGTTTCGTAAAGGCCAAATTTATAGCACTAGCATTAGGACTCTTAGCAAGTTTTTGTAAGAACTTTATAACTTCAGAGATGTGGCAATCATCAAAATCCAAACCATTATAATCTAAATCAATGGGATCATTATCCCCAATGTTGGAAAAAAATTCAGCAGTTTTATCACAGGCAGTTTCAGCAGTTTTAGCAGTTTCAGGCAGTTTTTCACGCTTTGCATTAGAAGTGGAAACATTGCCAACACCAATTATTTTACCATTAATAGTAGGAGGTGCAGCAACATGTGGAGCATTAGCATTACTAGTGGTGGTAATAGTCCAAAGTTTAGCTATTTTATCTTCTTTAGCATTTTCTTCTCTTTCCCACCTAGCACGCAATTCGGCCATCAATCTTATATTCTCATTAATTCTAACTTGGATAACATTTGCTGTAGTAACAATCTTATTATTATTATTCTCATTAGGCATAACTTTCGATTTCAAAAGATCAACATCAGCAGCAAGACTATCGACTTTAGAAGCAAGTATATCAATTTTCCCAAGCTTTTCTTCAACAGATTTGTTAAAAGCAGTTTGTGTACTAATAAATTCTTTAAGCATAGCTTCAAGTCCAGGGGGTGAATTCCTATTATTGTTGTAACAATTCCCATAAGAATTACCATAGCCGTTGCCATTATTATAAGGATATGGCCTATAGTTGTTACTAGAATTGTTCCGGTAAGCATTGTTGTTGAAATTATTATTTTTAATGAAGTTTACATCAACATGTTCTTCTTGAGCAACCAATGAAGCTAACGGAACATTATTAGGATCAATATTTGTCCTACCATTCACAAGCATAGACATAATAGCATCAATCTTATCACTCAAGGAGGAGGTTTCTTCAACAGAATTTACCTTCTTACCTTGTGGAGCTCTTTCCGTGTGCCATTCAGAGTAATTAATCATCATATTATCAAGAAGCTTTGTTGCGTCGCCAAGAGTGATGGACATAAAGGTACCTCCAGCAGCTGAATCCAATAAGTTCCGCGAAGAAAAATTCAGTCCTGCATAAAAGGTTTGGATGATCATCCAAGTAGTCAGTCCATGGGTTGGGCAATTTTTAACCAAAGATTTCATTCTTTCCCATGCTTGTGCAACATGCTCATTATCCAATTGTTTAAAATTCATTATGCTACTTGTCAAAGATATAATTTTAGCAGGAGGATAATATCTACCAATAAAAGCATCCTTGCATTTAGTCCATGAATCAATACTATTCTTAGGCAGAGATAGCAACCAATCTTTAGCTCTTCCTCTTAATGAGAAAGGAAACAATTTTAATTTTATAATGTCACCATCTACATCCTTATACTTTTGCATTTCACATAATTCAACAAAATTATTAAGATGGGCAGCAGCATCATCAGAACTAACACCAGAAAATTGCTCTCTCATAACAAGATTCAAAAGAAAGGTGTTTAATTTCAAAGAATTCCGCTGTAGTAGCAGGTGGAGCAATAGGTGTGCATAAGAAATCATTATTATTTGTGGTTGTGAAGTCACACAACTTAGTATTTTCAGGAGTACCCATTTTAGCAACAGTAAATAAAGCAAACTAAATAAAGTAAATGCAAGTAACTAATTTTTTTGTGTTTTTAATATAGCGAACAAGATAGTAAATAAAGTAAAACTAGCAACTAATTTTTTGTGTTTTGATTTAGTGCAGCAAACAAAGTAGTAAATAAAAGTAAAGCAAGACAAAAACAAAGTAAAGAGATTGGAAGTGGAGACTCCCCTTGCAGCGTGTCTTGATCTCCCCGGCAACGGCGCCAGAAAAAGAGCTTGATACGCGTACAGCACGCGTCCGTTGGGAACCCCAAGAGGAAGGTGTGATGCGTACAGCGGCAAGTTTTCCCTCAGTAAGAAACCAAGGTTTATCGAACCAGTAGGAGCCAAGAAGCACGTTGAAGGTTGATGGCGGCGAAGTGTAGTGCGGCGCAACACCAGGGATTCCGGCGCCAACGTGAAACCTGCACAACACAACCAAATTACTTTGCCCCAACGTGACAGTGAGGTTGTCAATCTCACCGGCTTGCTGTAACAAAGGATTAGATGTATAGTGTGGATGATGATTGTTTGCAGAAAAGAGTAGAACAAGTATTGCAGTAGATTCTATTCGATTAAAAGAATGGACCGGGGTCCACAGTTCACTAGAGGTGTCTCTCCGATAAGAATAAGCATGTTGGGTGAACAAATTACAGTTGGGCAATTGACAAATAAAGAGGGCATGACCATGCACATACATGATATGATGAGTATTGTGAGATTTAATTGGGCATTATGACAAAGTACATAGACCGCTATCCAGCATGCATCTATGCCTAAAAAGTCCACCTTCAGGTTATCATCCGAACCCCTTCCAGTATTAAGTTGCAAACAACAGACAATTGCATTAAGTATGGTGCATAATGTAATCAACAACTACATCCTTAGACATAGCATCGATGTTTTATCCCTAGTGGCAACAGCACATCCACAACCTTAGAACTTTCTGTCACTGTCCCAGATTTAATGGAGGCATGATCCCACTATCGAGCATAAATACTCCCTCTTGGAGTTACAAGCAAAAACTTGGCCCGAGCCTCTACTAGTAACGGAGAGCATGCAAGATCATAAACAACACATAGATAATAGATTGATAATCAACATAGCATAGTATTCTCTATTCATCGGATCCCAACAAACACAACATGTAGCATTACAGATAGATGATCTTGATCATGTTAGGCAGCTCACAAGATCCAACAATGAAGCACAATTAGGAGAAGACGACCATCTAGCTACTGCTATGGACCCATAGTCCAGGGGTGAACTACTCACTCATCACTCCGGAGGAGACCATGGCGGTGAAGAGTTCTCCGGGAGATGATTCCCCACTCCGGCAGGGTGCCGGAGGCGATCTCCTGAATCCCCCGAGATGGGATCCTCGGCAATGGCGCCAGAAAAAGAGCTTGATACGCGTACATCACGCGTCCGTTGGGAACCCCAAGAGGAAGGTGTGATGCGTACAGCGGCAAGTTTTCCCTCAGTAAGAAACCAAGGTTTATCGAACCAGTAGGAGCCAAGAAGCACGTTGAAGGTTGATGGCGGCGTCTCTGGAAGGTTTTCCGTATCATGGCTCTCGGTACTGGGGGTTTCGCGACGAAGGCTTTAAGTAGGCGGAAGGGCAGGTCAAGAGGCGTCACGGGGGCCCCACACAACAGGGCCGCGCGGGCCCCCTGTAGGCCGCGCCGCCCTACTGTGGCGGTGCCCCGTGGCCCCACTTCGTCTCCTCTTCGGACTTCTGGAAGCTTCGTGGAAAAATAGGCCCCTGGGCGTTGATTTCGTCCAATTCCGAGAATATTTCCTTACTAGGATTTCTGAAACCAAAAACAGCAGAAAACAGCAACTGGCTCTTCGGCATCTCGTTAATAGGTTAGTGCCGGAAAATGCATAAATATGACATAAAGTATGCATAAAACATGTAGGTATCATCAATAAAGTGGCATGGAACATAAGAAATTATCGATACGTTGGAGACGTATCAAACACCTTCTTAATATTTTTATATTGAACTACTTCAATATTTATTTTATGTACTTTAGTTTAAACTTATTATGTGTTTCAATCTATCTTCATAGATCTTGACACTAAATATGTTTCAGTTCATATCCTTTCATTGAAGTTAATTCTCAATGAAACATTTTTAATCAATTATATAATTACATTATTTATAACCAACGATATGTCATCTACATAAAGTATTACAAATATGTCTCAGCACTTCCACTTAATTTCTTGCAAATGCAAGCATCTTCATTGTTTCTGATGAAATCAAAACTCTTTGATCATTTCATCCGGTGAAGATTCCAACTCCGCGATACTCACTTCATCTAATTGAAGTTTGTATACCTATCTAGTATTCCACGGACCAGCAAAACTCTTAGTTTTATATTGTATACACCTTTAATACACACTTATCTTAAGTAATGTATTTTGCCGTCCTGCTATCATATCTTATAAAAGAAATATGTAGTGATTACTAGAATAATCCACATAAACTATAAGCATCGCTACGGAAGATCTAATCTTATCGTAGTCAACTATTTCAACTTTGTCGTAAACAACTTTTCGACAAGTCGAGCTTCTTCAAGGATATTCCATCCAAGTCCATCAATTTTATAGATCCATTTACTTTCAAAAAGTGTTCATCTATCTTGGATTCCATGGCGCTTAGCCATTTTAACGGAGTCAGGGCCCATCATAACTTCTTTGTATGTAGTTGGTTTATCATTGTTCAAAATCAATCCTTTGTCCACAAATCATTTATTTGATCACAAAGTAAACCATATCTACAAGGTTCAATAGGTACTTTGATCTTCATGACTATAACACTTTGTAGACATGGGAGCTATGATCTCATGGCCGCTTCCGGAACCATTTCCGATGCTGTGCTACTCTGATCATCATGCTCAGGTTCATCAACCTTATCAAGTTCTATTGTCCTCCCACTCAAATACTTCGCTAGAAATAATTTCTTGGAAATAAGTAAGAAACATCGGCAAACACTTTTGTCTTTGTCTCCATAGTGGAAAGAATTCCCAATCAATACTTTGGGATAATCAACAAAGAGATTCATCCGATTTTGGTTGTAAACTTATTTACTTATGCTATGCATACCAAAATTTAAGAAAAGACTATTAAGGTTTATACCCATGCCATAACTCGTATGGTGTCATTTACGGATTATGATGATGATCTATTTAGTGTAAAAGCGGTAGTCTCTAAAGCATAATTCACAAAAATATAATGGCATCAATTTATTTTATCTCATCATTAATCCAACAAGGTTTGGATACGTCTCTCGGATACTCCATAATCACTATGATACTCCAAGAAACGTGAGTTGTAGAACAATTTCATAACTCTCTTAGATGTTCGCTAAAAATCGTTATTCAAATATTTCCACCGTGATCAAATCACAGATATTTGACTTTTCTATTACGATGATTTCCACTTCATGCTGAAATTTATTTGAATCCATTCAAATGTTTCAAACTTCTTCCTTATCGAAAATTGATACGTCTCAAACGTATCTATAATTTCTTATGTTCCATGCTACTTTTATGATGATACTCACATGTTTTATACACACTTTATGTCATATTTATGCATTTTCCGGCACTAACCTATTGACAAGATGCCGAAGAGCCAGTTGCTGTTTTTTGCTGTTTTTGGTTTCAGAAATCCTACAAAGGAAATATTCTCGGAATTGGACGAAACCAACGCCCAGGGTCTTATTTTTCCACGAAGCTTCCAGAAGACCGAAAGGATCACGAAGTGGGGCGATGAGGCGCCGCCACACTAGGGCCGCGCGGCCCAAGGGGTCCCGCGCCGCCCTAGAGTGTGGCCCCCTAGTCAGCCCTCCGACTCTGCCCTTCCGCCTACTTAAAGCCTTCGTCGCAAATACCCCAGTACCGAGAGCCACGATACGGAAAACCTTCCAGAGACGCTGCCGCCAATCCCATCTCGGGGGATTCAGGAGATCGCCTCCGGCACCCTGCCGGAGAGGGGAATCATCTCCCGGAGGACTTTTCATCGCCATGATCGCCTCCGGATTGATGTGTGAGTAGTTCACCCCTGGACTATGGGTCCATAGCAGTAGCTAGATGGTCGTCTTCTCCTCATGTGCTATCATTGTTCGATCTTGTGAGCTGCCTAACATGATCAAGATCATCTATTTGTAATGCTACATGTTGTGTTTGTTGGGATCCGATGAATATGGAATGCTATGTTATGTTAATTATCAGTCTATCATATATGTGTTGTTTATGATCTTGCATGCTCTCCGTTGCTAGTAGAGGCTCTGGCCAAGTTGATACTTGTAACTCCAAGAGGGAGTATTTATGCTCGATAGTGGGTTCATGCCTCCATTTAATCTGGGATAGTGACAGAAAGTTCTAAGGTTGTGGATGTGTTGTTACCACTAGGGATAAAATATCAATGCTTTGTCTAAGGATATTTGTGTTGATTACATTACACACCATACTTAATGCAATTGTCTGTTGTTTGCAACTTAATACTGGAAGGGGTGCGAATGCTAACCTGAAGGTGGACTTTTTAGGCATAGATGCATGCTGGATAGCGGTCTATGTACTTTGTCGTAATGCCCAATTGAATTTCACACTACTCATCATGATATGTATGTGCATTGTTATGCCCTCTTTATTAGTCAATTGCCCAGCTGTAATTTGTTCACCCAACATGCTATTTCTTATTGGAGAGACACCACTAGTGAACTATGGACCCCGGTCCAATCTTTTACATTGAATACAATCTACTGCAAACATTGTTCTTTACTGTACTTCGCATACAAACATCATTTTCCACACTATACAATTAATCCTTTGTTTACAGCAAGCCGGTGAGATTGACAACCTCACTGTTATGTTGGGGCAAAGTACTTTGATTGTGTTGTGCAGGTTCCACGTTGGCGCCGGAATCCCTGGTGTTGCGCCGCACTACACTCAGCCACCAACAACCTTCACGTGCTCCTTGACTCCTACTGGTTCGATAACCTTGGTTTCTTACTGAGGGAAAACTTGCTGTTGTACGCATCACACCTTCCTCTTGGGGTTCCCAACGGACGTGTGCTTTACGCGTACCAAGCTCTTTTTCTGGCGCCGTTGCCAGGGAGATCAAGACACGCTGCAAGGGGAGTCTCTCACTTCCAATCTCTTTACTTTCTTTTTGTCTTGCTTTACTTTATTATATTTACTGCTTTGTTTGCTTTCTATATCAAAATACAAAAAAATTAGTTACTTGCTTTACTTTATTTACTATCTTGTTTGCGTTCTCCATATTAAAAACATAAAAAAAAATTGTTACTTGCATTTACTTTATCTAGTTTGCTTTATTTACTATTGCTAAAATGGGTACTCCTGAAAATACTAAGTTGTGTGACTTCACTAGCACAAATAATAATGATTTCTTATGCACACCTATTGCTCCACCTGCTACTATAGCAGAATTCTTTGAAATTAAACCTGCTTTACTGAATCTTGTCATGAGAGAGCAATTTTCTGGTGTTAGTTCTGATGATGCTGCTGCCCATCTCAATAATTTTGTTGAACTTTGTGAAATGCAAAAGTATAAGGATGTAGATGGTGACATTATAAAATTAAAATTGTTTCCTTTCTCCTTAAGAGGAAGAGCTAAAGATTGGTTGCTATCTTTGCCTAAGAATAGTATTGATTCATGGACTAAATGTAAGGATGCTTTCATTGGTAGATATTATCCTCCTGCTAAAATTATATCTTTGAGAAGTAGCATAATGAATTTTAAGCAATTGGATAATTAGCATGTTGCCCAAGCATGGGAAAGAATGAAATCTTTGGTAAAAAATTGCCCTACCCATGGACTGACTACTTGGATGATCATCCAAACCTTTTATGCAGGATTGAATTTTTCTTCGCGGAACCTATTGGATTCAGCTGCTGGAGATAGTTTTATGTCCATCACTCTAGGTGCCGCAACAAAGCTTCTTGATAATATGATGATTAATTACTCTGAATGGCACACGGAAAGAGCTCCATAAGGTAAGAAGGTAAATTCTGTTGAAGAAACCTCCTCCTTGAGTGATAAGATTGATGCTATTATGTCTATGCTTGTGAATGGTAGATCTAATGTTGATCCTAATAATGTTCCGTTAGCTTCACTGGTTGCTCAAGAAGAACATGTTGATGTGAACTTCATTAAAAATAATAATTTCAACAACAATGCTTATAGGAATAATTCTGGTAACAACTATAGGCCATATCCTTCTAATAATGGTAATGGTTATGGTAATTCTTATGGGAATTCTTACAACAATAATAGAAATGTACCCTCTGGTCTTGGAGCTATGCTTAAAGAATTTATTAGTACACAAACTGCTTTTAACAAATCTGTTGAAGAAAAGCTTGGTAAAATTGATATTCTTGCTTCTAAAGTTGATAGTCTTGCTGCTGATGTTGATCTTTTAAAGTTGAAAGTTATGACTAATGAAAATAAAGATATTAAGTCATTTGCTACAGCAAACGCCATCCAAGTTCGAATTAATGAAAATATTAGATTGATGGCTGAATTGCGTCCTAGGTGGGAAAAAGAAGAAAATGCTAAAGAGAATAATGTAGCTAAAGTTTGGACTATTACCACCACTAGTAATGCTAATGCTTCACATGTTGCTACACCTCCTACTATCAATGGTAAAATAATTGGTGTTGGCAATGTTTCTACTCCTAATGCAAAGCGTGCAAAACTGCCTGAAACTGCTAAAACTCTTGAAACTGCTTGTGATAAAACTGCTAAAATTTTTCAAAACATTGGGGACAATGATCCCATTGCTTTAGATCATAATGGTTTAGATTTTGATGACTATCACATCTCTGAAGTTATAAAGTTCTTACAAAAACTTGCTAGAAGTCCTAATGCTAGTGCTATAAATTTGGCCTTTACAAAACATATCACAAATGTTGTCATTAAAGCTAGAGAAGAGAAATTAAAACTTGAAACTTCTATTCCTAGGAAGTTAGAAGATGGTTGGGAGCCCATCATTAAGATGAAGGTCAATGATTTTGATTGTAATGCTTTATGTGATCTTGGTGCAAGTATTTCCGTTATGCCTAAGAAAATCTATAATATGCTTGACTTGCCACCATTGAAAAATTGTTATTTGGATGTTAATCTTGCTGATAATTCTACAAAGGAACCTTTGGGGAGGATTGATAATGTTCGCATTACGGTTAACAATAACCTTGTCCCCGTTGATTTTGTTGTCGTGGATATTGAATGCAATGCATCTTGTCCCATTATTTTGAGAAGACATTTTCTTCGAACTGTTGGTGCTATTATTGATATGAAGGAAGGTAATATTAAATATCAATTTCCTCTCAAGAAAGGTATGGAACACTTTCCTAGAAAGAGAATGAAGTTACCTTTTGATTCTATTATTAGAACAAATTATGATGTTGATGCTTCGACTCTTGATAATACTTGATTCACACTTTCTGCGCCTAGCTGAAAGGCGTTAAAGAAAAACGCTTATGGGAGATAACCCATTATTTTACTTCTGCACTTTTGTTTTATATTTGAGTCTTGGCAGTTGTTACTACTGTAGCAACCTCTCCTTATCTTTATTTTATTGCATTGTTGTGCCAAGTAAAGTCTTCGATAGTAAGGTTCATACTAGATTTGGATTACTGAGCAGAAACAGATTTCTTGCTGTCACGAATTTGAGTAGTATTCTCTGTAGGTAACTCAGAAAAATCTGCCAATTTACGTGCGTGATCCTCAGATATGTACGCAACTTTCATTCAATTTGAGCGTTTTCGTCTGAGCAAGTTTAGTGCCCCATAAAAAATCGTATTTACGGACTGTTCTGTTTTGACAGATTCTGCCTTTTATTTCGCATTGCCTGTTTTGTTATGTTTGATGGATTTCTTTGTTCCATTAACTTTCAGTGGCTTTGTGCAATGTCCAGAATTGTTCAGAATGATTATGTCACCTCTGAACATGTGAATTTTTGATTATGCACTAACCCTCTAATGAGTTTGTTTTGAGTTTGGTGTGGAGGAAGTTTTCAAGGGTCAAGAGAGGAGGATGATACAATATGATCAAGGAGAGTGAAAAGTCTAAGCTTGGGGATGCCCCCGTGGTTCATCCCTGCATATTTAAAGAAGACTCAAGCATCTAAGCTTGGGGATGCCCAAGGCATCCTCTTCTTCATCGACAACTTATCAGGTCAACTCTAGTGAAACTATATTTTTATTCCGTCACATCTTATGTGCTTTACTTGGAGCGTCTTTATGTTCTTGTTTTTGTTTTGTTTGAATAAAATCGGATTCTAGCATTTTTTGTTTGGGAGAGAGACACGCTCTGCTGTTGCATATGAACACATGTGTTCTTAGCTTTACTCTTAATGTTCATGGCGAATGTTGAAACTGCTTCGTTCATTGTTATATGGTTGGAAACAGAAAATGCTACATGTGGTAATTGGTATAATGTCTTGAATAATTTGATACTTGGCAATTGTTGTGCTCAAATAGATCATGTTTAAGCTCTTGCATCATGTACTTTGCACCTATTAATGAAGAACTACATAGAGCTTGTTGACATTTGGTTTGCATGATTGGTCTCTCTAAAGTCTAGATATTTTCTGGTGAGGGTTTGAACAACAAGGAAGACAATGTAGAGTCTTATAATACTTGCAATATGTTCTTATGTAAGTTTTGCTGTACCGGTTCATACTTGTGTTTGCTTCAAATAACCTTGCTAGCCTAAGCCTTGTATTGAGAAGGAAAATACTTCTCGTGCATCCAAATCCTTGAGCCAAAAACTATGCCATTTGTGTCCACCATACCTACCTACTACATGGTATTTTCTGCCATTCCAAGTAAATACTTCGTGTGCTACCTTTAAACAATTCAAAAGTTATTACCTCTTATTTGTGTCAATGTTTTATAGCTCATGAGGAAGTATGTGGTGTTTTATCTTTCAATCTTGTTGGGCAACTTTCACCAATGGACTAGTGGCTTCATCCGCTTATCCAATAATTTTGCAAAAAGAGCTGGCAATGGGGTTCCCAGCCCCAATTAATTAACAAATAGACACTCCTCCATGATATGTGATTGTTGGAAGGCACCCGAGGATTCGGTTAGCCATGGCTTGAGAAAGCAAAGGTGGGGAGGAGTGTCATCTCTAAATAAAACTAAATAAATAGACACTCCTTCGTGGTATGTGATTGTTGGAGGGCACCCGAGGATTCGGTTAGCTATGGCTTGTGAAAGCAAAGGTTGGAAGGAGTGTCACCCAAAAATAAAAATAATCATGGGAGCCGCTCTTTGAAAGTCTGTCTGGCAAGGTGGTTAGAGTGCCCACTACCATTCGTTGAGAACAACAAACACCTCTCAAAACTTTACTTTTATGCTCTCTTTATGATTTCAAAACTTGAAAAGCTCTAGCACATGATTTTATCCCTGCTTCCCTCTGCGAAGGGCCATTCTTTTACTTTTATGTTGAGTCAGTTTACCCATTTCTTTCTATCTTAGAAGCAAACACTTGTGTTAACTGTGCATTGATTCCTACATACTTGCTTATTTGCATTCATCATATTACTTTGTGTTGACAATTATCCATGAGATAAACATGTTGAAGTTGAAAGCAACTGCTGAAACTTATATTTTCCTTTGTGTTGCTTCAAAACTTTCTACTAAGAATCTATTGCTTTATGAGTTAACTCCTATTCAAGTCTTATTGATGCTTGTCCTGAAAGTACTATTCATGAAAAGTCTTTGCTATATGATTCAGTTGTTTAATCATTATCTTTACCATTGCTTCGAACCACTTCATTCACTACATATGCTTACAATAGTATTGATCAAGATTATGATAGCATGTCACTTCAGAAATTATCTTTGTTATCGTTTACCTACTCGAGGACGAGTAGGAACTAAGCTTGGGGATGCTTGATACATCTCAAACGTATCTATAATTTCTTATGTTCCATGGTACTTTTATGATGATACTCACATGCTTTATACACACTTTAGGTCATATTTATGCATTTTACGGCACTAACCTATTGACAAGATGCTGAAGAGCCAGTTGCTGTTTTCTGCTGTTTTTGGTTTCAGAAATCCTACAAAGGAAATATTCTCGGAATTGGACAAAATCAACGCCCAGTGTCTTATTTTTCCACGAAGCTTCCAGAAGACCGAAAGGATCACGAAGTGGGGCGACGAGGCGCCACCACACTAGGGCCGCGCGGCCCAAGGGGGCACGCGCCGCCCTAGCGTGTGGCCCCCTCGTCAGCCCTCCGACTCTTCCCTTCCGCCTACTTAAAGCCTTCGTCGCGAATACCCCAGTACCGAGAGCCACGATACGGAAAACCTTCCAGAGACGCCACCGCCGCCAATCCCATCTCGGGGGATTCATGAGATCGCCTCCGGCACCCTGCCGGAGAGGGGAATCATCTCCCAGAGGACTCTTCATTGCCATGATCGCCTCCGGATTGATGTGTGAGTAGTTCACCCCTGGACTATGGGTCCATAGCAGTAGCTAGATGGTCGTCTTCTCCTCATGTGCTATCATTGTTCGATCTTGTGAGCTGCCTAACATGATCAAGATCATCTATTTGTAATGCTACATGTTGTGTTTGTTGGGATCCGATGAATATGGAATGCTATGTTATGTTGATTATCAATCTATCATATATGTGTTGTTTATGATCTTGCATGCTCTCCGTTGCTAGTAGAGGCTCTGGCCAAGTTGATACTTGTAACTCCAAGAGGGAGTATTTATGCTCGATAGCGGGTTCATGCCTCCATTTAATCTGGGACAGTGACAGAAAGTTCTAAGGTTGTGGATGTGTTGTTGCCACTAGGGATAAAACATCAATGCTTTGTCTAAGGATATTTGTGTTGATTACATTACGCACCATACTTAATGCAATTGTCTGTTGTTTGCAACTTAATACTTGAAGGGGTGCGGATGCTAACCTGAAGGTGGACTTTTTAGGCATAGATGCATGCTGGATAGCGGTCTATGTACTTTATCGTAATGCCCAATTGAATTTCACACTACTCATCATGATATGTATGTGCATTGTTATGCCCTCTTTATTTGTCAATTGCCCAACTGTAATTTGTTCACCCAACATGCTATTTCTTATTGGAGAGACACCACTAGTGAACTGTGGACCCCGGTCCATTCTTTTACATTGAATACAATCTACTGCAAACATTGTTTTTTACTGTTCTTCGCATACAAACATCATTTTCCACACTATACAATTAATCCTTTGTTTACAGCAAGCCGGTGAGATTGACAACCTCACTGTTACGTTGGGGCAAAGTACTTGGATTGTGTTGTGCAGGTTCCACGTTGGCGCCGGAATCCCTGGTGTTGCGCCGCACTACACTCAGCCACCAACAACCTTCACGTGCTCCTTGACTCCTACTCGTTCGATAACCTTGGTTTCTTACAGAGGGAAAACTTGCTGCTGTACGCATCACACCTTCCTCTTGGGGTTCCCAACGGACGTGTGCTTTACGCGTATCAAGCTCTTTTTCTGGCGCCGTTGCCGGGGAGATCAAGACACGCTGCAAGGGGAGTCTCTCACTTCCAATCTCTTTACTTTCTTTTTGTCTTGCTTTACTTTATTTTATTTACTGCTTTGTTTGCTTTCTATATCAAAATACAAAAAAATTAGTTACTTGCTTTACTTTATTTACTATCTTGTTTGCGTTCTCCATATTAAAAACATGAAAAAATTGTTACTTGCATTTACTTTATCTAGTTTGCTTTATTTACTATTGCTAAAATGGGTACTCCTGAAAATACTAAGTTGTGTGACTTCACTAGCACAAATAATAATGATTTGTTATGCACACCTATTGCTCCACCTGCTACTACAGCAGAATTCTTTGAAATTAAACCCGCTTTACTGAATCTTGTCATGAGAGAGCAATTTTCTGGTGTTAGTTCTGATGATGCTGCTGCCCATCTCAATAATTTTGTTGAACTTTGTGAAATGCAAAATTATAAGGATGTAGATGGTGACATTATAAAATTAAAATTGTTTCCTTTCTCCTTAAGAGGAAGAGCTAAAGATTGGTTCCTATCTTTGCCTAAGAATAGTATTGATTCATGGACTAAATGTAAGGATGCTTTCATTGGTAGATATTATCCTCCTGCTAAAATTATATCTTTGAGAAGTAGCATAATGAATTCTAAGCAATTGGATAATGAGCATGTTGCCCAAGCATGGGAAAGAATGAAATCTTTGGTTAAAAATTGCCTTACCCATGGACTGACTACTTGGATGATCATCCAAACCTTTTATGCAAGATTGAATTTTTCTTCGCGGAACCTATTGGATTCAGCTGCTGGAGGTACTTTTATGTCCATCACTCTAGGCGCCGCAACAAAGTTTCTTGATAATATGATGATTAATTACTCTGAATGGCACACGGAAAGAGCTCCACAAGGTAAGAAGGTAAATTCTGTTGAAGAAACCTCCTCCTTGAGTGATAAGATTGATGCTATTATGTCTATGCTTGTGAATGATAGATCTAATGTTGATCCTAATAATGTTCCATTAGCTTCATTGGTTGCTCAAGAAGAACATGTTGATGTGAACTTCATTAAAAATAATAATTTCAACAACAATGCTTATAGGAATAATTCTGGTAACAACTATAGGCCATATCCTTCTAATAATAGTAATGGTTATGGTAATTCTTATGGGAATTCTTACAACAATAATATAAATGTACCCTCTGGTCTTGAAACTATGCTTAAAGAATTTATTAGTACACAAACTGCTTTTAACAAATCTGTTGAAGAAAAGCTTGGTAAAATTGATATTCTTGCTTCTAAAGTTGATAGTCTTGCTGCTGATGTTGATCTTTTAAAGTTGAAAGTTATGAGTAACGAAAATAAAGATATTAAGTCATTTGCTACAGCAAACGCCATCCAAGTTCGAATTAATGAAAATATTAGATTGATGGCTGAATTGCGTGCTAGGTGGGAAAAAGAAGAAAATGCTAAAGAGAATAATGTAGCTAAAGTTTGGACTATTACCACCACTAGTAATGCTAATGCTTCACATGTTTCTACACCTCCTACTATCAATGGTAAAATAATTGGTGTTGGCAATGTTTCTACTCCTAATGCAAAGCGTGCAAAACTGCCTGAAACTGCTAAAACTCTTGAAACTGCTTGTGATAAAACTGCTGAAATTTTTCAAAACATTGGGGACAATGATCCCATTGCTTTAGATCATAATGGTTTAGATTTTGATGACTGTCACATCTCTGAAGTTATAAAGTTCTTACAAAAACTTGCTAGAAGTCCTAATGCTAGTGCTATAAATTTGGCCTTTACAAAACATATCACAAATGTTGTCATTAAAGCTAGAGAAGAGAAATTAAAACTTGAAACTTCTATTCCTAGGAAGTTATAAGATGGTTGGGAGCCCATCATTAAGATGAAGGTCAATGATTTTGATTGTAATGCTTTATGTGATCTTGGTGCAAGTATTTCCGTTATGCCTAAGAAAATCTATAATATGCTTGACTTGCCACCATTGAAAAATTGTTATCTGGATGTTAATCTTGCTGATAATTCTACAAAGGAACCTTTGGGGAGGATTGATAATTTTCGCATTACGGTTAACAATAACCTTGTCCCCGTTGAGTTTGTTGTCTTGGATATTGAATGCAATGCATCTTGTCCCATTATTTTGAGAAGACATTTTCTTCGAACTGTTGGTGCTATTATTGATATGAAGGAAGGTAATATTAAATATCAATTTCCTCTCAAGAAAGGTATGGAACACTTTCCTAGAAATAGAATGAAGTTACCTTTTTATTCTATTATTAGAACAAATTATGATGTTGATGCTTCGTCTCTTGATAATACTTGATTCACACTTTCTGCGCCTAGCTGAAAGGCGTTAAAGAAAAGCGCTTATGGGAGACAACCCATTATTTTACTTCTGCACTTTTGTTTTATATTTGATTCTTCGAAGTTGTTACTACTGTAGCAACCTCTCCTTATCTTTATTTTATTGCATTGTTGTGCCAAGTAAAGTATTTGATAGTAAGGTTCATACTAGATTTGGATTACTGCGCAGAAACAGATTTCTTGCTGTCACGAATTTGAGTAGTATTCTCTGTAGGTAACTCAGAAAAATCTGCCAATTTACGTGCGTGATCCTCAGATATGTACGCAACTTTCATTCAATTTGAGCGTTTTCATCTGAGCAAGTTTAGTGCCCCATAAAAATTCGTATTTACGGACTGTTCTGTTTTGATAGATTCTGCCTTTTATTTCGCATTGCCTGTTTTGTTATGTTTGATGGATTTCTTTGTTCCATTAACTTTCAGTAGCTTTGTGCAATGTCCAGAATTGTTAAGAATGATTATGTCACCTCTGAACATGTGAATTTTTGATTATGCACTAACCCTCTAATGAGTTTGTTTTGAGTTTGGTGTGGAGGAAGTTTTCAAGGATCAAGAGAGGAGGATGATACAATATGTTCAAGGAGAGTGAAAACTCTAAGCTTAGGGATGCCCCCATGGTTCATCCCTGCATATTTAAAGAAGACTCAAGCATCTAAGCTTGGGGATGCCCAAGGCATCTCCTTCTTCATCGACAACTTATGAGATCACCTCTAGTGAAACTATATTTTTATTCCGTCACATCTTATGTGCTTTACTTGGAGCGTCTTTATGTTCTTGTTTTTGTTTTGTTTGAATAAAATCGGATCCTAGCATTCTTTGTTCGGGAGAGAGACACGCTCCGCTGTTGCATATGAACACATGTGTTCTTAGCTTTACTCTTAATGTTCATGGCGAAGGTTGAAACTACTTCGTTCATTGTTATATGGTTGGAAACAGAAAATGCTACATGTGGTAATTGGTATAATGTCTTGAATAATTTGATACTTGGCAATTGTTGTGCTCAAATAGATCATGTTTAAGCTCTTGCATCATGTACTTTGCACCTATTAATGAAGAACTACATAGAGCTTGTTGACATTTGGTTTGCATGATTGGTCTCTCTAAAGTCTAGATATTTTCTGGTGAGGGTTTGAACAATAAGGAAGATAGTGTAGAGTCTTATAATGCTTGCAATATGTTCTTATGTAAGTTTTGCTGTACCGGTTCATACTTGTGTTTGCTTCAAATAACCTTGCTAGCCTAAGCCTTGTATTGAGAGGGAAAATACTTCTCGTGCATCCAAATCCTTGAGCCAAAAACTATGCCATTTGTGTCCACCATACCTACCTACTACATGGTATTTTCTGCCATTCCAAGTAAATACTTCGTGTGCTACCTTTAAACAATTCAAAAGTTATTACCTCTTATTTGTGTCAATGTTTTATAGCTCATGAGGAAGTATGTGGTGTTTTATCTTTCAATCTTGTTGGGCAACTTTCACCAATGGACTAGTGGCTTCATCCGCTTATCCAATAATTTTGCAAAAAGAGCTGGCAATGGGGTTCCCAGCCCCAGTTAATTAACAAATAGACACTCCTCCATGGTATGTGATTGTTGGAAGGCACCCGAGGATTCGGTTAGCCATGGCTTGAGAAAGCAAAGGTGGGGAGTAGTGTCATCTCTAAATAAAACTAAATAAATAGACACTCCTTCATGGTATGTGATTGTTGGAGGGCACCCGAGGATTTGGTTAGCCATGGCTTGTGAAACCAAAGGTTGGAAGGAGTGTCACCCAAAAATAAAAATAATCATGGGAGCCGCTCTTTGAAACTCTGTCTGGCAAGGGGGTTAGAGTGCCCACTACCATTCGTTGACAACAACAAACACCTCTCAAAACTTTACTTTTATGCTCTCTTTATGATTTTAAAACTTGAAAAGCTCTAGCACATGATTTTATCCCTGCTTCCCTCTGCGAAGGGCCATTCTTTTACTTTTATGTTGAGTCAGTTTACCCATTTCTTTCTATATTAGAAGCAAACACTTGTGTTAACTGTGCATTGATTCCTACATACTTGCTTATTTGCATTCATCATATTACTTTGTGTTGACAATTATCCATGAGATAAACATGTTGAAGTTGAAAGCAGCTGCTGAAACTTATATCTTTCTTTGTGTTGCTTCAAAACTTTCTACTAAGAATCTATTGCTTTATGAGTTAACTCCTATGCAAGTCTTATTGATGCTTGTTTTGAAAGTACTATTCATGAAAAGTCTTTGCTATATGATTCAGTTGTTTAATCATTATCTTTACCATTGCTTCGAACCACTTCATTCACTACATATGCTTACAATAGTATTGATCAAGATTATGATAGCATGTCACTTCAGAAATTATCTTTGTTATCGTTTACCTACTCGAGGACGAGTATTAACTAAGCTTGGGGATGTTTGATACGTCTCAAACGTATCTATAATTTCTTATGTTCCATGCTACTTTTATGATGGTACTCACATGTTTTATACACACTTTATGTCATATTTATGCATTTTCCGGCACTAATTTATTGATAAGATGCCGAAGAGCCAGTTGCTATTTTCTGATGTTTTTGGTTTCAGAAATCCTACAAAGGAAATATTCTCGGAATTGAACGAAATCAACGCCCAGGGTCTTATTTTTCCACGAAGCTTCCAGAAGACCGAAAGGATCACGAAGTGGGGCGACGAGGCGCCGCCATACTAGGGCCGCGTGGCCCAAGGGGGGCCCGCGCCGCCCTAGCGTGTGGCCCCCTCGTCAGCCCTCCAACTCTGCCCTTCCGCCTACTTAAAGCCTTCGTCGCGAATACCCCAGTACCGAGAGCCACGATACGGAAAACCTTCCAGAGACGCCACCGCCAATCCCATCTCGGGGGATTCAGGAGATCGCCTCCGGCACCCTGCCGGAGAGGGCAATCATCTCCCGGAGGACTCTTCATCGCCATGATCGCCTCCGGATTGATGTGTGAGTAGTTCACCCCTGGACTATGGGTCCATAGCAGTAGCTAGATGGTCGTCTTCTCCTCATGTGCTATCATTGTTCGATCTTGTGAGCTGCCTAACATGATCAAGATCATCTATTTGTAATGCTACATGTTGTATTTGTTGGGATCCGATGAATATGGAATGCTATGTTATGTTGATTATCAATCTATCATATATGTGTTGTTTATGATCTTGCATGATCTTCATTGCTAGTAGAGGCTCTGGCCAAGTTGATACTTGTAACTTCAAGAGGGAGTATTTATGCTCGATAATGGGTTCATGCCTCCATTTAATCTGGGATAGTGACAGAAAGTTCTAAGGTTGTGGATGTGTTGTTGCCACTAGGGATAAAACAACAATGCTTTGTCTAAGGATATTTGTGTTGATTACATTACGCACCATACTTAATGCAATTGTCTGTTGTTTGCAACTTAATACTGGAAGGGGTACGGATGCTAACCTGAAGGTGGACTTTTTAGGCAAAGATGCATGCTGGATAGCGGTCTATGTACTTTGTCGTAATGCCCAACTGAATTTCACACTACTCATCATGATATGTATGTGCATTGTTATGCCCTCTTTATTTGTCAATTGCCCAACTGTAATTTGTTCACCCAACATGCTATTTCTTATTGGAGGGACACCACTAGTGAACTGTGGACCCCGGTCCATTCTTTTATATTGAATACAATCTACTGCAAACATTGTTCTTTACTGTTCTTCGCATACAAACATTATTTTCCACACTATACAATTAATCCTTTGTTTACAGCAAGCCGGTGAGATTGACAACCACACTGTTACGTTGGGGCAAAGTACTTTGATTGTGTTGTGCAGGTTCCACGTTGGCGCCGGAATCCCTGGTGTTGCGCCGCACTACACTCAGCCACCAACAACCTTCACGTGCTCCTTGACTCCTACTGGTTCGATAACCTTGGTTTCTTACTGAGGGAAAACTTGCTGCTGTACGCATCACACCTTCCTCTTGGGGTTCCCAACGGACGTGTGCTTTACGCGTATCAAATATATCCACATATATATATATATATACTCAATTCATTGTTGGAAGTTTTCATGAAGTAGAAGAATCTCCCGCACACAACTATGTCCAGTGAACCAGATACATCATCATGTATGTTTCCACTAAGTTAGTTGCCCGTTCAACTCTTGGCTTATGAACGGTATTTCAGTCATTCTCTGTAGAAAAGATTTGCAAGCGCCAAACGATTCAAAAATCAAACTACTCCAAAAATCCATTTGCATGGAGTTTCTTCATGCGTTCCTTTCTAACATGACCTAAATGGCGGTTCCAAAAATAAGTGGAATTCAAATCATTTGCCTTATGGAATTTTAGCGTCAGTGTTATGCATGTGTGTTTCACCATTAAGATTTATAATAACTTATCCATCATACATGGAGTAAGGTCATAATTTGAACAACTCATTGTTTTCATTTGACCTGAGCAAAATAACAATTATTAAGTTCTTTATTATAAATCCTAAGGGCTAGGTAGAATGCCAACGACAAACATAATAACACTTTATTATGTTCCTGATGTGCATTATTACCATATTCCTTATCAGTCACTTAGGCCATTGTATTCTTGTATTGTGTTGTGTTGTATGACATCTCATACCAACCAATATGGCCTTATACCCAAGAATTTCATTATGTGACCAATCAAAGAATACATTCATAACATGTATATCATCTGTATACACCTGAGCTAGACTTTCTAGTCTTTACTTTCTTTCTGCCAAAAATCTTTTGTAGTTTCTCTTTTAGCTTTCCTCATTCACAGAAAAACACTTCACCTTCAATAACTTCTAGGTCCATTGGTCAAATACCAATAACCTTGAGGTTCTTACTTTGAAGTTGATCATCATATGATAAGTGTTCCAGATTTCACTATTAGTAACTTTGTAATATGATGAACAATTTCACTCATAATTTTATCCATCATATCATGACGACTTTCCGAGACCATGTCTGTACATGCTAGGCTCGTAAAGTTTAACCTCAGTATTCGCATGTGCAAATCTGGCTTGCACCCGTTGTATGCACACATAGAATCTATAATACTCGATCATCACGTGATGCTTCGAAACGACGAGTCTTAGCAACGGTGCCTACTAAGGACGATCACTTCATGGATATGTGACGCCTGGCGTCTTCAGCCTTCGTACATTCCCATAAAACTTATGAGTTTATGTAGTCTCACTAGATTATATTCTATCATCTTGCAATAAGGTCTTAGATATGACATATATCTCATACCTTGCTTATTTCTGAAAACAAAATTTCCAGCTCCTTACTTTTCAAACTGATTTGAACTTCAAGTTTCACGGAGACAAGATGACTTTTGGTACTAGTTGAAACCATTGCTCTTTGAATCAACAATGTGAGGTTTACTAAAAGTTTGCAATAGGACTTAATTATTTCTTGATTCTTTAACAATACGTTACTGATACGTCCAAAACGTATCTACTTTCCCGAACACTTTTGCTATTGTTTTGCCTCTAATTTGTGTGTTTTGGATGCAACTAACACGGACTAACGCTGTTTTCAGCAGAACTGCTCTGGTGTCTCGTTTTTGTGCAGAAATCCAACTTTCGGGAAAAACCTCGGAATTTATGCAGAAGGCCCTATTTTCCCAGGAAACTAACGGAGCCAGAAGGGCAATTGAAGTGGAGGCCCGAGGGCCCCACACCATAGGGCGGCGCGGCCCAGGGGGGGCCCGTGCGGCCCTGTGGTGTGGCCCCCTCGGCCGGCCTCCGACGCCCTCCTTCGGACTATTTATCGGCCTCGACCTAAAAACGCACAGGGAAAAGTCGAAGTCGCCAGAAACCCTCCAGAACGCCGCCACATCGCGAAACTCCGTCGCGGGAGCCAGAAGTCTCCGTTCTGGCACTCCGCCGGGACGGGGAATTGGAGGAGATCATCGCCGCCATCACCGCCAACGCCTCTACATCAACCAGCCATGTTTCCCCCATCCATGTGTGAGTAATTCCCCCGCTGTAGGCCGAAGGGGATGGTAGGGATTGGATGAGATTGGTCATGTAATAGCATAAGATTGTTAGGGCATAGTGCCTAGTGTCCGTAGTTGGTACTTTGATGATATTGTTGCAACTTGTTATGCTTAATGCTTGTCACTAGGGCCCGAGTGCCATGATCTCAGATCTGAACATGTTATTGTTTCATCAAGATAATCATTGTTTATGGTCTTACCTATAAGTTGTATACACATGTCATCGTCCCGGAACCAATGGCCCCGAAGTGACAAGAATTGGGACAACCGGAGGGGATGGTAGCGATGTGAGGATCACATGTGTTCACGGAGTGTTAATGCTTTGCTCCGGTACTCTATTAAAAGGAGTACCTTAATATCCAGTAGTTTCCCTTGAGGCCCGGCTGCCACCGGCTGGTAGGACAAAAGATGTTGTGCAAGTTTCTCATTGCGAGCACGCACGACTATATATGGAACACATGCCTATTGATTGCTTTGTGCTTGGACACCGTTTTATTATTATCTGCAAATGCCCTGCTATGATTGTTACATGAGTTTCTCTCATCCATGCAACGCCCGTCATCCGTCCCCGTGCCTACAGTATTTTAATCCTGCTGTTTACTAAAATCACTACTGCTTGTCTCGTTACTCACTGCTGTTATTTCACTATCGCTATCGCTATAAAACGTTACTACTGATAAACCCTAGAGAGCAAGTCTGTTTCCAGGTGCAGCTGAATTGACAACTCTGCTGTTAAGGCTTCCAAGTGTTCTTTGTCTCCCCTTGTGTCGAATCAATAAATTGGGTTTTACTTCCCTCGAAGACTGTTGCGATCCCCTATACTTGTGGGTCATCAAGACTATTTTCTGGCGCCGTTGCCGGGGAGCATAGCTTTATTTCGAAGTTCACTTGGATTAATATTGTTCGCTGCAAATTCTCCATCATGGGTAAACCTCGCGATACTAAGATCGCCATATTACCATCCACTACAAGAAAAGGTACAATTCTGAATACCTCTGCTGCTCTTGATTCACCATCTGTGATTGATAAACTTGTTTCACCGCCACATGCTTCGCATGCGGGTACATCTGCTGAATCTGAACACTCTCATAATATTGATAATGTTTCTGCTGTGCTTGATGATAGTGGTTCATTGGGATCTTTTCTAGATGCTACAATTGCTAGGTCTAGACAAATTGAAAATACTGAAACTCCTAATGCTACTACACCTGTTAGTTCACCTGAACTTGGTTATTTTAGTGATGATCCTGAGGAAGATTATGTGGAGCTTAATGATGATTTTATTGAAAAATGCAATGCTACTACTGATGCAAGAAAAATTAAAAAGTTGCTTGCAGAACATGCTGTTAGATATAAACTGTCTCCTGATCCTAAGTTTGCCACATCTCCTATAAACATTAGGGATAAAGATTATGATTTTTCTCTTGATCTATCTCATATAGCTATTGTTGAGAAAACACCCTTTTGTGGTACTGAAAAAGAAAGTGCTGTTGAACACATGACCTCGAGCTATCTACTCTTAGTAGCTTGTTTTACGATGATGTTAAGATGCGTACTTACTTTGTTGCTAAAATATTTCCATTCTCATTAAAGGATGACGCTAAAACTTGGTATAATAATTTGCCACCTAATTCTATTAAAAGTCCGAAAGAATTGCTTGATGTTTTCTTCCGCAAATACTTTCTTGCTAGTGCTCAACATATTGCTTTGCAGAGAATTTATAATTTTAATCAGGGAGATGAAGAGAAATTGCCTGAGGCTTGGTCGAGATTCTGCTCTCTTATTAGAGCTCGACCTGAGCATGATTTGGAAAAGCATGATTTACTTGATATATTTTATAGTGGACTAACCATTGAGTCTAGGGCATACCTGGATAGTTGTGCTGGTTGTGTTTTCAGGAAAAGAACTCCAGACGACGCTGAAGAATTATTGGCTAAAATAAGCCGGAATCATGATGATTGGACTACGCCTGAACCGACTCCAACTCCAATATTGAAGAAGCGGGGTTTAATTAAATTGAATGATGAAGATATGAGGGAAGCCAAGAAGTCTCTCAAGGAGAAAGGTATTAAATCTGAAGATGTGAAGAATCTACCTCCTATTGAAGATATATGTGAGATAATTCCCCCTTCATCCATGATTGAGGTAAACTCCCTTCAACGCTTTACTAGGGAAGATATTCCGTATTCGAAACCTCCTGCACAATGCTTAGATGAGTTTGATAATTATATTGTTAAGCAAGAAAATTTTAATATGAGAGTAGAGAATCATTTAATGGAAAATTCTCAAGCTATTAGTGAATTGCATGATATTGTGGAGAGAACCTCCAATGATGTTAAGATGCTTGTTAAACATTTTCAAATGATTCAAACTCAAATTGATCAACTCACTAAAGTGCAAAATGACTTGTTAGGGAATAATTCTAAAGAGAAACATGCTTATGAAGTAACAACTAGAGGTGGTGTCTCTACCCAGGATCCTCTATATCTGAAGGGCATCCCAAAAGAGTTGAACAAGATTCTCAACGCATTGAACCTAGTGCTCATTCTAGGAAGAAAAAGAAGAAGAAACATAAAAATGTTGTAGAATCCTCTGAACCTGTTAATGATCCTAATAGTATTTCTATTTCTGATGCTGAAACTGAAAGTGGTAATGAACATGATAATGATAATGATAATGATAAGAATGATACTCCTGATAAAGAAGAGGTTGAAGAAGAACCTGAAAAGCATGCTAAAAATAAAAAGTACACTAAAGAAGATTTTATTGCTGAGAAACATGGTAATGAAAGAGAACCTTGGGTGCAAAAGCAAATGCCTTTTCCTGCTAAGAAATTAAAATCAAAGGAAGAAGAACACTATAATAAATTTTGCGATTGGATGAAACCTTTATTCTTGCAAATCCCTTTGACTCGATGCTATTAAATTGCCACCTTATTCAAAGTATATGAAAGATATTGTTACTAACAAAAGGAAAATCCCCAATGAGGAAATTTCCACTATGCTTGCTAATTACTCTTTCAATGGCAAAGTTCCGAAGAAGTTGGGCGACCCATGTATACCTACTATTCCTTGTTCTATTAAGAATAATTATGTTAAAACTGCTCTATGTGATTTGGGAGCTGGTGTTAGTGTTATGCCTTTTTCTCTTTATAAGAGACTTTACTTAGATAAGTTGATACCTACTGATATATCTTTGCAAATGGCTGATAAATCTACTGCTATTCCTGTTGGTATATGTGAGAATGTTCTGTTCAAGTTACTACTAGCTGCTTAATATTAACTGATTTTGTTGTGTTGGAAATGCAGAAGATGATAATATGTCTATTATTCTTGGGAGACCTTTTCTTAACACCGCAGGGGCTGTTATTGATTGTAATAAAGGAAAGGTTACTTTCAATGTTGATGATAGGGAGCATACCGTTTATTTCCCCAAGAAGATTGATAAAGTATGTGGAGTCAATACTATTTCTAATGTGAGAACTATCAAAGTGGGAACTATTGATTGTCCTATATATGAGCCTAAGGAAGAATATCAAACTCTCGTGATTGGATCCATATCAATACAATTCAAGGTAACATGATTGATTTGAGGTTTATTTCTTCTTATGCTATGTAAAATTTATTTGGTAACAAGACTTGATCAACCTTGTTAACGGATACTTTTTATATGCATAGAGGAGGTAAACAACATATCTTTCTTCCTCCACTTGCTCTAGTTGCTGTAGCACTTTTAATTTGCAAAGTTCTTTAGTTATTTGAAGATTTCGAAATTTTTCCTGGCCAGTAATAATAAACTAAATACCCAGAAATGTGCGTTTTTCAAAGTTTTCAAAAATTCACAAAAATTATACCGTTGGTCCTATTTTTCGACGAGGCACCTGGGAGCACTAGAGGATGACCTGTGGGGCACCAGAGGGGGCCAGACCACAGGCCGGCGCGGCCAAGGAGGTGGCCGCGCCACCATGTGGTGTGGGCTCCCCTCTGCCCCACTTTGTCATCTCTTTCGCCTAGAACAGTCTCTCTCCCGAAAAAACTCGTACCAAGTTCCTCTCACTCGCGTTTTTGCTCCAGAGCTCCGGATTTTTCGATCTCTTTGCTCAGCCCAGATTATCGTCCTGAAATTTGGCACATTTGCTCTTCGGTATGTGACTCCTTCACCCATCCAAGTAGAATTTCGTTTGGTTGAGTATATCTTGAATATTTTGCTGCTGTAGGTAACATGTTTAGTGAGCTTGCATGCTTGTTCTAAGTGGTAGAAACTAGTTTTGATGCATGATTAGTACTCTAGCAAGTTCCTATGGTAGTTTCCCTCAATTATATGTCACCAAATCAAAATTCTTATGTCATTTGTTGAAAATTTCAGAGAAGCTATGAAGAAGTTTAGCTTTGGAGAGTTGTTCAAGAAAGGGACAACCAGCACCGGGAGGCCTTCTAGGGCCGCCACCCGGATTAGGCAATCATATAATGAAGACATCCTCGCGCCTAGCTTCGCGCCTGAAGAGGACAACGGTCCTCCTAATGCTTCTACTTTTCCATGTTATGATTTTCTAAGGAATGCAGGGATACTGGAGGATTTCTTAACCCTTGTCAACAGGGCAGGGTTAACCACTTATATGGGCGATGAAAGGGAGCAATACTACTTGCTCACCAAAATCTTCGTCGAGAGTTTCCAGTTCAACAACAAACACTATGAGCCAACAGTTGCGTTCAGGATTTATGGTAATACTGTGACTATGCCATTGAAGGATTTTTGTTGTGCCTTGGATATTGCCCCTGTAGGTACAACAAGTAGGATTGATGACAACCCCCGGGACTTGCTGGAGCTCTACCGTGGGATCACCGACGATGATTGTCGCACCATTCAGCGGGGCAAGATAAGGAACATTCAACTCCCCGCCATTAAATATTTTGCATACTACATTGCTACTAGCATTCTTGGTAGGGAGAACACTAGTAATATCTCTAGCTACCATCTTGCTTTCCTGAATATTGCACTTACTGGTCAAACCTCCTATCACCTTGGTGCTCTTATTGCTCGCCGCTGACTACCGGGGGGCCTATTTTTGGAGGAACCATTGCAACTGCGCGTTTTAACATATCTTAATCTTCCTATTGATCCTAATGATGTGCCATTGGCCCCTAGGAGACTTGATATTACTGCTATGAAGAGTCATCATTTTGTTACTACTGACTCTACTTTAGATAGTATGGTGTATAGAATGTTGTTTTCTGACGGGGAGGAGAAGGAAATCCCTCTTCCCCAACCTAGTTTGTTGAGTATTGACAGGCAGTCATGGTCGTGCACTAAGGAGGAGGTGGATGAACATTTGAAGATAAGAGACTTCCACCAGCAACATGACTCTGAGGACGTCGGGACCTCCTACGACCACACCGTCACATATCCGGGTGCTTCTTCTAGCACATACCCGGAATACGACCCATCTTCATATTACGGAGACACTACTTCATGGGATCGATGGGATTGAACTCCACTTAGGCCAAAAGCCTAAGCTTGGGGGGAGGTATACCGGCATCACTCATTCTTTGCATATTATGGTTGCTGGATACTCGCACATACTTGTTTTGTTCGTTTGAGTGGTTTTCTAATGAGAGGAAGATGATATTTGGGGAAGTGCTGCCTGAAAACAGATTCTGGAACGTTACCGTAAAAATTCTCAAAAATAGCCAGAGCGTCATTTTGAGCTGCCAATTTTTGTGCAGGTTCCCCAGGTTGTTATCTAACTTTCATTAGTTGAACACTTTTCGATCTGAGCAACGTAAGATTTTTGTTAAAATCGATTTCTGTACTGCTGTCAGGTTTTGGCAGATTTCTGCCATCTCGCTTTTCTGTGTTTCTTTCAGTTTGCTATTTCTTGATTTCGCTTTGTTTCCTTCCCAAAACACAAAAAGACCAAAAATATTTCTGTTATTTCTCTTCACCATTTGTTTGCTTTAGTTTCTTGCATTTGTTTCACTTTATTTGTTATTTCTAGTTTGCTATAAGAAAACCCAAAAAGATTTTGCTTTGTTTGTTTGTTTCCCTTTGTTCTTGTTTGCAATTTGAAAACACTAAAAATATTTGCTGTTCTTCTTTGGTTTGTAAAGTTCTTTATGAGTTCAATGGTCTTTGATGGCTGGAGCGTGGTTTTCATTTCATATTATCCAAGCTGCACAAGTGAAAAGGCAATAATGACGATCTACGACAATCTGATTGTGGTGAGAGGCTGGTATGAACTCTATTTGTTTTCATTTTTGTACATATACTCATCCATGTGAGCATGCTTAGTTGGTTCATGTGAGGTATATGTTATTTGGGAAAGTCTAGTAATTCATGATCTCTCATGTTTAGCTCCAATTTATTAATATGAGTAGCATGTCATGTATGTTTGTTTGCATTGTTTTATTCATAAGTAAGTATGGCATTGTGGTATCCTCCTCTGAATAATTCATTTATATCGACTTGGCACATGCTCACGCATGCATATGACTGAACAAAAAGTCAATTAAGCCTCGATGATTTATATTGCTTCAGAGTTCTTGTATCACTTTTATGCCTCCGTTAATTTATTTTGCCGCAAGCATGATTATGACGATTCTTTGCTCTCTTGATTTGTCGCTCCCTAGTCTATTGCTAGCCTTCACTTGTATTGAGCGGGAACGCTGCTCGTACTTCCAAACACATGAAAACCAAGTTATTCCAGAGTGTCCACCATAAATACCTATGCATGGCATTTCAAACCATTCCAAGTAAATTCTCATGCGCTACCTTTAAAACCTTCAAAATGCTTCTCAATTTGTGTTTATATTTCATAGCTCATGAGGAAGTATGTGGTGTTTAGCTTTCAACCTTGTCATTTACTTTTGACGGACTCTCATATGGACTAGTGGCACATCCGCTTATCCAATAATTTTGCAAAAAGAGCTGGCAATGGGATTCCCAGTCCCGAATTAATTAACTTAAATAGACACTCCTCCATGGTTTGTGATTGTTGGACGGCACCCGAAGGATTCGGTTAGCCATGGCTTGTGTAAGCAAAGGTTGGGGGGAGTGTCATCATCATAATAAAACCAAAATAAAAAAAGGCACTCCTTCATGGTATGAGATTGTTGGCAGGCACCCGAGGATTCGGTTAGCCATGGTTTGTGAAAGAAAGGTTGGAAGGAGTGCCAAATAAATATGCAATAATTCATGGGAGCCGCTCTTGAAAGTCCGGTTGGCGAGGTAGTTAGTGTACCCATTACCATTTGTTGACAACAACAAACACCTCTCAAAATAATTTTACTCCTGTCTTTATAAAAATGAAAAGCTCTAGCGCATGTTAATCCCTGCTTCCCTCTGCGAAGGGTCAATCTTTTACTTTTAGGTTGTGTCTCCATTATTTCTTTGAGCACTATCTTGAGAGCACAACTGTCATTCTTAGTATAATATGCTTGTCTCAAAATATGATTGATTGTGGTATAACTTTGATGCATTTATCTTTTGACAATCACTACTTCTAGTCTTTCTATGAACTCCAGAGGTGCCCGGGCATTTATGTTTTGCCAACCAAATACAGGCAAGCGAGATACCACTTTATCATACTCTCTTATGAACATTGCAATCCTGCTTATATACATGATTCATGATGCTTATTATTAATTGTTGGTACCTCTCCATGATTGACATAGCTGTTAGATGATCTTATTTACATGTATCTCATTATGAATTGCTTAAGTATTAGCCATAGCATGAGAATATATACATCATATGAGCAAATGTGTTCGTGAAAGTTCTTTTATCGCTCAGTTGTTAACTGAATTGCTTGAGGACAAGCAATAAGCTAAGCTTGGGGGGAGTTGATACGTCCAAAACGTATCTACTTTCCCGAACACTTTTGCTATTGTTTTGCCTCTAATTTGTGTGTTTTGGATGCAACTAACACGGACTAACGCTGTTTTCAGCAGAACTGCTCTGGTGTCTCGTTTTTGTGCAGAAATCCAACTTTCGGGAAAAACCTCGGAATTTATGCAGAAGGCCCTATTTTCCCAGGAAACTAACGGAGCCAGAAGGGCAATTGAAGTGGAGGCCCGAGGGCCCCACACCATAGGGCGGCGCGGCCCAGGGGGGGCCCGCGCGGCCCTGTGGTGTGGCCCCCTCGGCCGGCCTCCGACGCCCTCCTTCGGACTATTTATCGGCCTCGACCTAAAAATGCACGGGGAAAAGTCGAAGTCGCCAGAAACCCTCCAGAACGCCGCCACATCGCGAAACTCCGTCGCGGGAGCCAGAAGTCTCCGTTCTGGCACTCCGCCGGGACGGGGAATTGGAGGAGATCATCGCCGCCATCACCGCCAACGCCTCTACATCAACCAGCCATGTTTCCCCCATCCATGTGTGAGTAATTCCCCCGCTGTAGGCCGAAGGGGATGGTAGGGATTGGATGAGATTGGTCATGTAATAGCATAAGATTGTTAGGGCATAGTGCCTAGTGTCCGTAGTTGGTACTTTGATGATATTGTTGCAACTTGTTATGCTTAATGCTTGTCACTAGGGCCCGAGTGCCATGATCTCAGATCTGAACATGTTATTGTTTCATCAAGATAATCATTGTTTATGGTCTTACCTATAAGTTGTATACACATGTCGCTGTCCGGAACCAATGGCCCCGAAGTGACAAGAATTGGGACAACCGGAGGGGATGGTAGCGATGTGAGGATCACATGTGTTCACGGAGTGTTAATGCTTTGCTCCGGTACTCTATTAAAAGGAGTACCTTAATATCCAGTAGTTTCCCTTGAGGCCCGGCTGCCACCGGCTGGTAGGACAAAAGATGTTGTGCAAGTTTCTCATTGCGAGCACGCACGACTATATATGGAACACATGCCTATTGATTGCTTTGTGCTTGGACACCGTTTTATTATTATCTGCAAATGCCCTGCTATGATTGTTACATGAGTTTCTCTCATCCATGCAATGCCCGTCATCCGTCCCCGTGCCTACAGTATTTTAATCCTGCTGTTTACTAAAATCACTACTGCTGTCTCTGTTACTCTGCTGCTGTTATTTCACTACTGCTACTGCTATAAAACTGTTACTACTGATAAACCCTTGCGAGCAAGTCTGTTTCCAGGTGCAGCTGAATTGACAACTCCGCTGTTAAGGCTTCCAAGTGTTCTTTGTCTCCCCTTGTGTCGAATCAATAAATTGGGTTTTACTTCCCTCGAAGACTGTTGCGATCCCCTATACTTGTGGGTCATCAGTTACCAGTCCGTAAAGTTACTTGTCAGACTTAATAATATTTCTATCTCAATTACAAGACTAGCGCTTGGTACATTACGGATGCCAATTCTACAAATTAATTTAAAATGCTATTCAGACTATGTTTATGATAATTAGTTCATATTTTAATCTAATTACTAATGAACTCCCACTTAATACAACATCCCTCATAGTTTTTAAGTGGTACACGATCCATATCCACTACACCAAAACCGATCATCACGTGAGATGATGTAGCTTCAACGTTGAACATCAACATGTTGATCACATCATCCATATGACTTGTGTTCAACCTTTCGGTTTTCTGTGTTCCGAGGCCATGTCTGTACATGCTAGGCTCGTCAAGCAAACCCAGGTATTCCGCGTGTGCAACATGGCTTACACCCGTTGTATGTGAACATAGAATCTATCACATCCGATCATCACGAGATGCTTCAAAACGACGAACTGTAGCAACGGTGCATACGAGGGGAGAACACTTTATTATCTTGATATTAATGTGAGGGATCATCTTATAATGCTACCGTCGCGATCTAAGCAAGATAAGATGCATAAAAGGATTAACATCACATGCAATTCATATGTGATATGATATGGCCCTTTAGTCTTTACGCCTTTGATCTTCATCTCCAAAGCGCGGACATGATCTCCATCATCGTCGGCGTAGCGTCAAGGTCCATGGCGCCGTCTTCATGGTTGTTCACCACATGTAGCAACTATTAATAACACTACTACATGAAATATAAAGACAACCATAAGGCTCCTGCCAGTTGCCACAATACAATAATGATCATCTCATACATATTCATCATCACATCATGGCCATATCACATCACCAAACCCTGCAAAAACAAGTTAGATGCCCCTAATTTGGTTTGCGTATTTTACGTGGTTTAGGGTTTTCGAGTAAGATCCAATCTACCTACGAATATGAACCACAACGGTGATACTAGTGTTGTCAATAGAAAGAGTAAATTGAATCTTCACTATCATGAGAGAGACAGACACCCGCAAAGCCACTTATGCAATACAAGTTGCATGTCGAGCGTGGAGCAAGTCTCATGAACGCGGTCATGTAAAATTAGCCCGGGCCGCTTCATCCCACCATCCCGCAAGATGCAAAGTACATGAACTAAAGATAACAAAAGCATCAACGCCCACAACACCATTGTGTTATACTCGTGCAACCAATCTATGCATAGACACAGCTCTGATACCACTGATGGGATTCGTAGCATAGAAAACAAAAAATTTCCTACCGCAAGAACGGATAACAAGCCAAGATCCAATCTAGAAGATGGTAGCAACGAGAAGATCATGAGACTAACCCTCGAAGATTTCCAAAGCCTACGAGATTAGATCTCGTTGTTGCTGTAGTCGATCACTTGTCGCTTTCGAAAGCGCGTAGAAGATCTTGACGGTGCCACAGTCGGGCAGCACCTCCATACTCGGTCACACGTACGGTGTTGATGTCCTTCTCCCCATTCCAGCGGGCAGCGGAAGTAGTAGATCCTCCTCGGAATCCTGACAGCACGACGTCGTGGTGTTGGTGGCGGTGGAGATCTCCGTCGGGCTTCGCCGTAAGCGCTACTAGAGGTGTATGAGGAGGAGGGGCGGCTAGGGTTTGGGGAGAGGGGGGCGCCGGCCTTGGTGCCTCTAGGGGGTGCGGCCAAGGTGTGGTTGTGGTGGCCGGCCCCCTCCCCTTGGCCCTCATTATATAGGTGGAACCCCCAAGGGTTTGCCCAAGTCTTCGAATAAGAACCCAATTCAAAAACTGCCATATGGACGAATCCTACTTGGGGTGGGACTCTCCCCTTTCCCTTTGGTGGGATGGCCGGCCCCCTATGGTGGAGTCCACCTGGGACTCCTCCCCCCTTTGGCTGGCCGGCCAAGCTAGGTGGGACTCCACCTTCCATGGTGATTTCTTCCGGACTTTTCCAGAACCTTCCATAAAAACACCGGATCATTTCCAAACATGGAAAGTTACTTCCTATATATGAATCTTATTCTCCGGACCATTCCAGACCTCCTCGTGATGTCCTGGATCCCATCCGAGACTCCGAACAAAACTTCGAACTCCATTCCATATTCCATATCTACTTAAAACGACATCAAATCTTAAGTGTGTCACCCTACGGTTCGTGAACTATGCAGACATGGTTGAGACTCTTCTCCGACCAATAACCAATAGCGGGATCTGGAGATCCATAATGGCTCCCACACATTCAACGATAACTTAGTGATCGATTGAACCATTTACATACGATACCGATTCCCTTTGTCTCACAATATTTTACTTGTCCGAGGTTTGATCATTGGTATCCCCATACCTTGTTCAACCTCGTCTCCGACAAGTACTCTTTACTCGTACAGTGGTATGTCATCTCTTGTGACCAAGTCACATGCTTGCAAGCTAATCAGACGATATTCCACCGAGAGGGCCCAGAGTATATCTATTCGTCATCGGGATGGACAAATTCCACTCTTGATCCATATGCCTCAACTCATACTTTCCGAATACCTAATCCCACCTTTATAACCACCCATTTACGTAGTGGTGTTTGATGTAATCAAAGTACCCTTCCGGTATAAGTGATTTATATGATCTCATGGTCGAAGGACTAGGTAACTATGTATTGAAAGCTTATAGCAAATTGAACTTAATGACGTGATCTTATGCTACGCTTATTTGGGTGTATGTCCATTATATCATTCATCTAATGACATAACCTTGTTATTAATAACATCCAATGTTCATGATCACGAAACCATGATCATCTATTAATCAACAAGCTAGTTATACAAGAGGCTTACTAGGGACTCCGTGTTGTTTACATAACACACATGTATCAATGTTTCGGTTAATACAATTATAGCATGGTATGCAAACATTTATCATAAACACAAAGATATATAATAACCACTTTATTATTGCCTCTTGGGCATATCTCCAACATACTTTACACACATTGCTTAATGCGATAATCTGTTGCTTGCAACTTAATACTGGAAGAGGTTTGGACGATAACCAGAAGGTGGATTATTAGTCATAGACCCAGTTGGATTATAGTCTATGTATTATGTTGTAATGCCCAAATGAATCTCATAGTAATCATATTGTCATGTATGGTCTTTATTCTGTCAATTATCCAGATGTAATTTGTTCACCCAGCATGTTATTTATCTTTATGAAGAGACACCTCTAGTGAACTATGGACCCCGGTTCTTTCCTTTACACTGATAAATTCATCTACTGCAATCATGTTCTGTTTACTTTCTGCAAGCACTGTTCTCTTTAATTACTGCAAACATCTCTTTCCACTCGATACGTTTAATCCTTTGTGTTCAGCAAAACCGGTGAGATTGATAACCACACTATAAGTTGGGGCAAAGTATTTTGGTTGTGTTGTGTGTAGGTTCCACGTTGTTGTTGATGCCAGTAGTGCGTCCTGGCAATAGTCAGCTAGCAACACGTTCAGAAGTCACGCCTTTCTTCTATTGGTCGATTAAACCTTGTTTTCTTACTGAGGGAAAATTTGTTGTTGTGCTCATCACACCTTCCTTTTGAGGTTCCCCAACGAGATTGCTAACTTCCAAGGCAGCACCATCACGGATCTGAACACTACGTGATTCTAAGGCCGGTGAAATTCGAGTCGGATAGTATCGACAACCGGTTGAGGCGAATCTCTTAAGCGGTTAGGAATAGAAACCGCCTCTAAGACTGGTTGTCCTAAGACGACCGACACTAGAAACCGTTGCCTAGGTCAAATCTGAAAGCAGCTCACCCGCCAGTTCGAGTGACCGTACAACGCAGTTCTTCCTCCTCTAGATTTTTCTCTGGATTTCTCCAATCCTCTCTACATTTCTTCGTAAGATGAAGTAGATTGTGCTGCTACATTTCGTTTTGTCTAGTTGGCACCCTAGATTGATGTGAGATGTGTTCCTCTCTGGATTTTCTTCATTTCATTTAGGGTTTTCCAGCTCTTGTTTTTCTGTTTTTTTCTCACAATGTTCTTCTGATTTGATGTATTTTGTTGTATTTCCACTCCCCCTTCTTGGCTGATAGTAGATGGCTAGCCCAGGGACTACTTCAACTTCCACCTTCAGAGGCCTTCTAGCTCCGCCGTGTTTGGCTCCCGGTGCGGTGACCCAACTGGTGATGTCCTCAACGTTGTCGTAGTTGAGCATGGTAGGATGCAGTGTGAGCTTGGTGGCGTATAACCTCACTAAGGAGGGAGCCATTTCCATTGTTACCGTCTCGGTTGTTAAAATTAGGTCCGCATGCCCAGGACTTGATCTTGGTACCAATCCATAACGATCAAAGTCGAATCGTGAGTCTATTAATGAAGCAAATTCAATGAAACAACAACGGGTACCGTATAGAAGGGGCCATAAACTAGAGAGTCTTGACCAATTTAAAAGATCATTTGGTGTAGTTGAAATAACATAATTGGAACTTGTTTGGTCAAGTAAGGGAAACTCAATCAAATTCATAACTGTCCCAATGGAATCTTTTCCTTCTTTTTTTGTGTCCAAATATTCAGTTAAGATCACGTTCTTCAGTTGATCTAAGGTATTTTGTGCAAAATCTAGGGACTTGTCTTGATTCTTCAACCTTTCTAAGATCCTTTATGTATATTTACCTACACCGCTCAAAGTTAATGAAGATTCTCGGTCCTTCGGAACCATCCCCGTTAAAAGAATACAATTGCATTATTTGCACAGGTAGCTATAAAAATAAAGAAGTTAAGGTTATTTTGCCGGATAAGGAGTTAAGTTTTAGAGAATCATGTACAAATGGCTTAATACAGTGGCATTGTTTGTACAGTTGGTAAGGGCCTTTTGTAGAAAACATGCCTTTAGTCCCGGTTGATAAGGGCCTCTAGTCACAGTTTTGCAACCGGGATTACAGAATCGAGACTAAAGTCCCCCTAGTTCCGGTTGCGTTACGAACCCAGACTAAAGGCCCTCCACATGGGCTGCGGGCGCGCCGGGGTGGAGGACCTTTATTTCCGGTTTGTAACACCAACCGGGACTAAAAGCTATGACGTCTATTTTTTTATTCAATTTTTTTTCTAATTTTTCCACTACTTTTTTTTCTAATTTTTTCAGATTTCTATTAGTTGAGTTATGTGACTAGTTTAGTATTGGTCAAACTTCCTGATCGATCACCCATCCTCAAAGTGCTCCAGCACTGACACACTTAACTTCTGAGTTTCCTTTGTCCCGCTTCCAGTGCTTTGCACGCACGTTATTGATACTAGCAATGGATGGGCGCGGCGGCACGCCGCGCCAACTGTATGACACAAGTTTAGAAATATGTTGGGATTGATAGAAGTATTGTGTATCTTGTTGTTCAGACAGTGTGCTTTAAGATAGTGGGTAACAAAATATCATAGTGCATACGCTAAAATTATGTGTATATGAAAGTGATCTTGTGGAGGCATTAGATAGGCATAGAAACTCAGTCTTGCAATAATAACTGGTAATTCATATTGATCATCGTACTATCTCCGGCTAAAATGATGCCCTCATATTAGTCCAGATAGTCCTCCTCTTCAATGAAGTTCAGAATGCCCCGCACAAAAATGTATCACATCAGTGAAAAAAATATGATAACTATCTAAACAATGACATCATACATGCGTCTCCGTAGGAGTTATAGCTCATATGTGTTGAAGAAATATGTATGTGAACCGTAAAACTAAATCTGGGTCTTTCTCAAAGCTCCAACTTCAAATTATCCATCTAGCAATGATAGCAAACCTTATGTGATTCAAAGAAGGCCTCCACTTCATAGTGGAATCAACAGAATCGCTATGATGCACACAAACTCTTACATTTTTTTTTCAACACTTGAGATATGCTTTGTTATGGGCAAGGAGATAAAAGAGTAGACAACACACAGTCACGTCATGATAAGAGAACAATCAAGAACAAAATGTAAGGGGAGAACTGTGGGGATATTGTCAGCAATCAGCCAAGCACAAAGCCAAATGTGTTGCTTGAAATCAGATCAATTCATAGTAAAATGGGTTGGAGATAGTATCAATTGTTCTTGCCTCTAGGTCTTTGTATCAAACTTAGATCATTAATGAACTAAATTAAATATCAAGAACACGTACAATAGGAAGTTTAAAGTTTATCCCTATGTGAAGCACATGATCACAAAATTAAAATAACAAAGCATACACCAGGATAGATATTTCATATGACCATAGGTCACCACTTCATCTATACATATAATAGGTGAGTAGAGTGTACAAAGCTAAAACAACAAGACACTCAACACCAAAGAGAGACAATGACCAAGTATATAGTGCATCAATTGCTGACACAAAAGATAGTAATAGAGAACCATGTTCACTTAGCTTGCAAATACGTTGAATGATTCCTGAATTCCATAGCTGCAAGTAAAACAACATATAACCACCAGTGCAAAGTTAATAAACATGCAACAATCGTCAATTTCAAGAACGGAGACAAAACATCACTGTGATACAACCAAATCGAAGTTAAGAAACATCATTCCATGACGGCCAATATTTGTCTGATCTAAACACAATAATGCATGACCACCACCAAGCACTGAATCCAAAACATGCTCCCACAACATGGGTATTCATACCATTATCATCCAGGCATCACATATTTTTTTTTCCGCAAGAAGTAAAATAAATTTCAGTGAAATACTAAAAGGCCATGCAGTTTCAGAAACTCAGACTTGATTCTGTGTAATGAGTTGGTTGTGCTCCTTGTCAGCCTGGGAACATCCACGGCAGGGTACGCCATGCACTTGCATTGTTGAGGTAACCCTCTGGCGGCGGTCACCCTGTTGGAAGTGAAAGAGCATCCTGGCTCTAGGTCCAGCGGTGACACCCTCTCTATCTCCTTGTCTCACTACACCCTGCAATTTACGAAATCTCATATGAGTACACTAATAATCAAACTCCGTTTGACTTTGTTTTGTGTGAACAAATTGTGCAGAAATGAGCATTGGTGCTCTGTCCTGAATACACTAGATAAGGAAATGCCATAAAAATTGGCTCATGTACTCAAACCCCCCTATAATTTGCACACCCAAAAACAACATGTCCAACAACACATAAACTTTGGGGATTAGGGCATGGATAATGAAGACCAAAGCATTAGACTATGTACATATATTCACAAGAGTAGCGCCGAATCATTGGTCTACCTAGATGCATGGGTCAGTGAAAAGAAGTAGCAATTCGGAATAGAAGTATGGAATTCAACGAATAATCATAATAATTACAAACAGGAAATGATATGAAAATAAGAGCATATAACCATGCTTGGCATGCCTTCGCTTGCAAATAAAGATATGTTCATAATCACATTGCTTCAAAAAGAATATATAGTTAATAGTTTAGCCTTCCCCCTACATCCAACCATCTCTAGATTGCATATCTTGGTCTTTTGATAACCTGCAATAAGAGATAGCCTGAACTTTGAACTGAAGACAATATACACTGATGCTTTTCCTGATATGATTTTCAATGGAAGAGAACCTATAAGTGAAACAATGGAGACAATATGATGAGATCTGTCAAAAGATAAATACCTTTAGGAGTCATACCTAGCACCTGATCTTGGCAGGAAAGCTCACATCAATTCAATGTGCACAAAACCGGGTCAACCGCATGATCCATTTTTTTAGCGTCTTAATTTCCTGGCACCACTTCTTTGCCGGTAAAATGACGGTAGGAACTTGAAGCACCACCTAACACGAAGAACAAAGATAGCAGCAGTAAAATTGTAGAAAGTAAAAAAAAAACGGAAATGTTCTGAATTAATTCTCAATGGAAGTGCACAATGCGGTAGTCCAAGCATATGGAAACACTCCCAAACAGTTAAAATCAGCTAGCTAAGTCCATTAGTAAATGAAATTGATTTCTCGAACAAAAGCAACCATGTAGCTTTAGTTCCAAATGGTTGAGCTCATTTGAATGAAAAAACAACAGTAATCAGAAAATGAAATAGCCTAAGACTAATAGTTAATTCATTGCTCGTCTAGATCACTTGAAAGGGCACACCGCACTCTGAAATGGATTCTAGGGAAGTGGAATTTTACTTGATAGACCTTTTTTTTATATAGAACATGCTTATCTCAGGATTACAGCAAAGAGCAAGACAACGTAAGTTGCAAAAAAGTGCAGGGGAGTAGATCTTAAAAGTCACTATCTATTCCTTTCAAGAAAGAGTATAATATGGCCCCATAGTAATCAAACCACTCACTGATAATGGCAAAGGTTTTTATGATTGGCATTTTTTGACGAACTGAGTAGATCAATTTCACTGAACTGTAGTGCTGGAACTACTGATAAGAGAAAAATGAGCATCAAGTCAAAACAAAGACAGAGCGAACTTCCTTTTGAGCAGATTTAAAGTAAAGAACCGAATCGATGCATTTCACTAAACTGCAGGAACTTCCTTTTGAGCAAATTTAAAGTAAAGAACCGAACCAATGCATTTCACTAAACTGCAGTGCTGGTACTACTGGTATGAAAAAAATTAGCATCAGGTCAAACAAAGACAACATGAACTTAATTTTGATAAGATTTTCGGTGGAGAGAACCTGCAAAGCTTTGGAAGCAGCAACCAGATATATTTCTCGACTTGCACAATAAATAGTGCATGGCTCTCACAAGATCAGACGGCCGGTGATAAACATATACTATTGTGAAGCACATAACAGAAGGATCCATTTTTTTCAAAATACGAAGTACCTTTATGCTCTTTGAGTAAGGATCATCATCCTAATTCAAAGACAAAGTGAAATAAAATAGAGAAGGTCAGTCATTGACAGTGACAATTCATAATCAGGGGAAAGAAAATACACAATTTTCATTATGCTTGCTATGACCATTTGGGTAAAGTTCTATTTCCTATTGGCAATTAAGGATGAAGTAGTCCTTTGAGTTTTCTTGAAAAAATAAGTATGAAGTAGCAGCACAATCCAAAGAGGAAACACGGAGTAGACCCCACATGATTATATTTAATAGTCATGTAAATCAGGAGCTTATGATTCGAAACAAAATCACCAGGAGATCAAAGTACTGCAAAGATACTAATAGAAAACTTGATATCTTCTATAACTCACAATAAAGTAGGTAACCACTTACTGTTATTACCAACTTTATTTTGTGTGCTCATGTAGAGTTGACAAACTCCGTGGAGGATGCACTACATGGCCAGGTAATACCCTGCTGCCGGCCAGATTTCCTCTGCAGTATTGGCATAATGAATTTGCCATCAGTTGTCAACGTGATAAGAACTATTTATTTCTTGACCAATCCGTCAGTAAGATGTCTGAACTGCTGTGAATTGGCTGGCCTGATAGAATCATCTAAGAGGGGGACCTGGCATTGAGGAGACATATCTCATAATACTGCAAGCAGCTAGAACTGAGCAGTATTTTCCATAGTACCGCAACCTGTTGGAATCAGAATTTAAAGCTCACTAAGAATATTGCAAGCAACTGGCCGATATGGATAGTACCAATAATTTTCAGTGCTTGATTCCTGAAATATTAGCCAATTTCTTTATGGTACTCAGAAGCCACGCGGCCACCAACTCACCATCAATATCACCAAGCAATTACATTGCATGGGTCTGCCTCACCCTTCAGACAAACTAAGCCGATATAGACTATCTGCATTAGAACAAATTGCATGTCAGTGGCAGGTTGTGAGATTGCAAAATCACAGATCGACAGAGAAACCGAGAAAATCACAATCCAGGGTAGAATCTACGATTTTTGCCAGCATGGTCCTAGATCGATACATGCCAATCAAAATTAGAATTAGCATGGCAAGCAACATTAGGAGATGATGCCTTGGAGGACGAACCTGATTGAGAAAGGAGGTTTCCGATATGTCCGTTGACAGGAGAAAAGGGACCGGCCGCAGATCGTGGTGCCGCTCGAAGGGAAAACATGATTGACTCTGAGGTTGTTGATGTAGCCGACAAACGCCGGACGACCGCCGCTTCGGTCCTAGAGGGCATGTATACCTCGTCGCTGCCCCACCGCTGCGGAGACAACCCAGCACTTCAAGTCGCGTGGCCGCGGGCGAGGAGTCCTGAGCTGCGCCTCTCCACAAGGTCTTGAGAGCAGAGTGATTAGGGAGGCCAGTTTCAGCCTCAACAATGACCTAGCAACAAGAGATGCGCTGCAGCCCGGAGACAGCGGCGGCGCACCCGCGAGCAGGCGACGCCAGACAGGTGGAGAGGGGGATGTGCGGCGTGCTAGCGAGGCTCCGACCAGCGAGGAGTGAGCGGAGGGAGTCGGCAGGAGCGAGGCGCGCTCGTACTCGAGGAGCTAGGCCAGCCGGAGGCGCCAGGGGCATTGCGGCGGCCGTTCGTCGAAGGTTGCTGCATCCAGGAGGAAACTTGAGCAGGGAAACATTGCGTGGCCAGGTCGAAGTTGAGCGTGGCCGGACGACTCTTTGCCGGTGACCTTCACTTAAATCCTAGAAACTGCAAGTTTGTAGACATGGGCAATGGATGGTGGGGATCTCTCTGGATTGTTTGACGGGAATCACGCACCGCTTTGACCGATTTCCAGATAGTGCTCACGACGGCTCACCACCGCTCTACCCATCTTTCAGCTATGTGCACCCAAGCGACGTACCAGAACTACCAACCACCAAAGCACCGGGAAGAAAATCATGTTAGCTAAAATCGCTAGGTAGCACCAAACTGTACACAGAAAAATCCCTGCGAAAATCAAACTACACAAAAGGGAAACAGAATAATCCAAAATTCTGAGAAAAAACGAAGCTGTTAAGGTTTAATATAGTAGTTATTTGTATCATATGTATCATATCAATCCTATTAACCTGTTAGTCACGATGTCACACTTCTTTATTGTTTGAATTCCAAATAATTTATTTTAATAAACAAAAGTAATGGTGTAATAATAACCCTGGATAAATAAAAACAATTTTTTTTTTGCAAAATCTGAAAATCTGAATTTGTTTATATTTCCCTTTGGAAGTTTTAGAATCTAAAAATTGGCTAACCGATCATAGCCCGGTGAAATCGAATGGAACTTTTTGCGTCGAGAGATTTTCATATATTAAACATTTTTCCGAGTTCGTATGCAAAAGAAATTGCTATTTTACCGAAAAATACAATTTTTTTTGCCAAATAAGTCAAAATTCATGTTTGTTATTTTTCGTAATAACTAGATCACCTAACCTACCTACATTTAAAAGGATTTATCATTTTTCGTATTTTGCAAAGCTAAAAAAAGGCGACCAAGGGGTGTGTGGAGCAAAAAAAACCAGAAAACATTTAGTCCAGGTTGGTGTCTCCAACCAAGACTAAAAACGTAGACCTTTAGTTCCAGTTTGGAACACCAGCCAAAACTAAAGAGGCTCACATCGGCGGGACCTGCTGCAACCCCTTTAGTCTCGGTTGGTATCTCCAACCGAGACTAAAGGTCCAATTGAACTGCGACTAAAACCTATGCGGCATTCTAACCGTTGAAATCGAGACTAATGCTAACATTAGTCCCGGTTCCATAACTAATGCTCTGGGCAGCTCTGAAAAAAGTCTGTTTTCTACTAGTGACGGTGCATCCATGCCACTCGGTAGGTCAGAGATGAGGTCACTGCTAGCTCAAAAACCAGATCTCACCGTAGACGAACATTCAATTCTTCGACTTGCCCAAACTTCATTTCATACATCCATGTTCTGCAGGCAGGGACCAGCTAGCCAAAATATAATTTCTGTTCAAACATAGAAGTAAGTCCAAACTGCCCGTACTCATCCGTAGTACCGCATGCGTACTACTTCAGTGACTTTAAAGAACGTGGGGGCAATGTACGTTTATAATTTGATGCCCTTAAGAGCATCTTTAGCCGCGTCCTTCAAAGCGTCTCTTAAAGGGATTTGGGACGCGCCGGACGAAAAAACCGTTCCAGCCGCGTCCTCCAAAGCCCATTTTTGTCCGGCGCGCCCCGATACGGTGTCCGGCGCCCCGAGCTCGTCCCCGTCCCACAGGGGACGCACCGGGGATGCCGGACACACCGAAAAGCGAGGCGGGGAGTGGCGGGGCCGACTCGTCAGCGGCACAATAAATTTTAACCTAACCGTCGCCTACCTCACAACGGAAGTTATTGGCGCGCAGCGACGGTGCAGTTCCCGCAGCGACGGTGCAGTTCCCGCAGAGCCGCAGCGACGCGTCCCATCGCGCCTAGCTCTGCGTGCCGGCGTTAATGAGCGCCACCGCTCCTCCGCCTCCCTCCGGCCTATAAAAGGGCCGCCTCTCATCGTCCCTCTCACACACAAATCCTAGCGCCTCTCTCCCAAACCCTAGCCGCCACCATCTCAACAAGACTCGACGCTATGTCTGGTAGAGGCGGAGGCCGACCTCGCGGTCGTGGTCGTGGTCGTGGCCGCGGCAGAGGTGAACGCTCGCCGTCGCCTCCCACGCCGTCTGATTCATCGTCGGAGATGGACGTGGAGCCGGACGTGCTGTTCGAGTTCGTCCTCGTCCTCAAGGGCGACCCGCGCGGCATCCAGAGGCTGCCAGACTCCTTCGCCGACTACGTCGCCGGCGACGACCGCCCGTGCACGATGCATCTGCGGGAGGCTGCGTGCGGCTACTACCGGTGGATCGTCGACGTGATCTACGACGCTCGTGGCAAGATGTACCTCAACATCGGCTGGGAGAAGTTCGCGCGGCACCACAGCCTCGAAGCCGGCTTCATCCTCCTGTTCTCCTACTTCGGCGACAAGGACATGAGCGTCAAGGTCTTCGACGAGACGCGCTGCCGCCGGGAATACCACGGCGACAGCACCGACGAGGAGGACGACTGAGTGTTGTTTCTTCGCAGCGAACACGTGCACGGAAGTTTCTGGATGTTCGCCTCATCGGTAGAACCAACAAGGGCACCATCCTCCCGCTGGATTTTCCAGTTTAGGTGACTGGGTGTGCCCTCGAGTGTTCTTTCTTAGCAGCGAACACAGGAAACCTTCGATGCACGGCCTAGTTAGGTTTAGTTTCTTTGCAAAATTTTATATTTGTGTCCACGACGGTTCAAACTATGTATTAGTTTGTGGAAAACCATGTTCCAAACTGTGTCTTCGTGTAAACCACGTTCCCAATTATGTATTAGTTTGTGGAAATTGAAATAAAAATGCCAAAAAAGTATTTTAAATGTTTGGGGGAGGCGTTTGGGAGACGTGGCTGGGGAGCGACATCCCCCAAAGGCGGCACGAACAAAACACGTCCCCCAAACGCTCAATCCGGCGCGGTTTGGGGGACGCGGCTGGAGATGCTCTAATTGCATGTGCAGTGAACAACATCAATGGACAGATGACCATGTGACCTGCACATACATTGTACAAAATCCAAATATGAATGGATCCATCAGTCGCTTGTCGATGAAGGTGGCGGCGACGATCTGCAGTAGCCCTTGAGCTTGAGCTTCCCGCCGTACACCTCACGTAGTTGGCACTCATCAACAGCATCCCGGAGCGTGGCGTCGAGATCTCGGTCAGCGACGAACACAAACTTCTTCTTGGTGTTGTCGTCGATAAAGGGTACACCATCTTCCATGCCGCCATGAACACGTAGGGCACGTGGATTAGGAGCACCCGCCCAAGCCGCTCTGGGTAGTAGTTTTGCATGATGTCCAACACCGCCAGTTTCGCTCGGATGTCACAGTTTGCATACCCCCACCCTTTTAGGTCGACCACCGCTGCAAACTTCTCGTGCCCAGCCGACAACCTATATCGTTATTGTGCACACAAATATGTCAATTTATTGTTAACTAGCACGGTTGCCCAAACAATTAATTAATTAATAAGATAGAGATCGATGTGGAGAAGTCAATACTTTGTGCATGTGTTGTCGAGGATGTAGATGACATAGCGCTTGAACTCTTCGAGATCTCGCTTCGCAGGGAGGTGTCGGACACCAAAGAGGTAGATCATGGGGCGTCCCACCTTGTCGAAGCCCTGCACGTAGAGCTTGTCCTGCACAAGCTCGTTGCGCACCTCGTCTTCATTGATGGAGCCCTGTGGCTTTGCGGTGCGCTTCCACGCGAGGTACTTGAGGAGCATCACCGATGCCTTGCCGATGTTGTGTTCACGGGCACGCAAGAACCGCCGTAACGTAAAGTCGTCGTCCTCCTGCACAGGTGAGACATGAAGAGTGCAATCGATCAACGGCTGGATCAACATCCACGTCGACACTAGGGGATTGGGAATGTGAGGTTCTGTCAAGATGATTGTTCTTGTAGGGCATGAAGGATCAGCCGGAGAGGAACGACAAGGAGTGCATTATGAGGCGTTAGAGCATCTCCAGTCGCGTCCCCCAAACCGTCCCCCAAACCGCGCCGGATTGAGCGTTTGGGGGACGTGTTTTGTTCGTGCCGCCTTTGGGGGACGTCGCTCCCCAGCCGCGTCCCCCAAACACCGCCCCCAAACATTTAAAATAATATTTTTAACACATAAACCATTTATATCAAATGTAGCATATGAAAAAAAAATGTTTTCGAGGATTGTTTTCAAATTAAATTACAACAAACAATAAAACAAGTAATCAAATATAATAAAAAGGGCTAGATGATACATCAAGGTGCCACGGTATTTCCTTTGATCCTCCACAAATGCTCAACGAGATCAGCTTGAAGTTGCTCATGCACATTGCTGTCACGGATCTCTGCGTGCATAGCGAGAAAATCAGCAAAATCTGCAGGCAACTCATGATCAACCTCCGCGAGAGGGCCTTGACACTCATAGGGACCAACATGTGACCTAACATGATTCTTGCGGTCATCCTCGACGGCGGATTTGACGACGCGTTCTGGGAGGCGCTGGCGACGCGGCGGCGGCGGCACGACCGGCGGGAGCCCCAGCCGCGACAACGGTGCTGACTCGCAGCACAGATCAGACGCCCAAACGGCCGGGAAATCCAGCGGCGGCGGTGGGGTGGGAGGCGCGGGAAGGAAGGAGCGACGAGAAAAGAGGCGCGAAACAACGGTTTATGCAAATAGTCGCCGACATGTGGGAGCCCGCCTCGCTTTTCGTTGTGTCCGGCGTCCCCGGAGCGTCCCCTGTGGGACGGGGACGGGCTTGGGGCGCCGGACACCGTATGGGGCCGCGCCGGACAAAAATGGGCTTTGGGGGACGCGGCTGGAACGCTTTTTTTGTCCGGCGCGCCTCAAATCCCTTTGGGGGACGCTTTGGGGGACGCGACTGGGCTATCACGAGCGGTGTGTGTGGCTGGACCGAAGCCCCGTTATTCCATTCATGCCAATAAATACACGGCCAACTGAGGGATGCGATGTGTATTGATTGTTCCAGGTTTTCCATCGCAATATCTTAATCATTCTGCTGCTCAGAGCAACTCCAATAGTATATCCGGTTGTTGACTATAAGCAAGATGTCATGTCATCTATAGTCAATATGTAGCCAACAAGTACAATAGTTGGCTATAAAAATGTACTGTACTACTTTTTCAATGAGTGGCCCACCTTTCATTCACACACCTTGCCTAGGAGCACGTGCTAGAGCTAGCTCTTACATAAGAGCCCACTACTCACATTCTCTCTCCTTTTCTCTCTCCTCCAACTAGACACAAATATATTATATTAATCATTGTAGCCAGCTGACTAGATCTTATTGTACTTACTCTTAAAGTATTTCTCACAAAACAACGCCCAGTACTTTGCTTTGCCTTGTTTGGTTCATCGGTCTAAGCGAGATTAAGGCATTGTATGGTACCGTACCGTGCGTATCTCACTGAGTCACTGTCTAGCTAACTCAGTCTGAACTTGTAGCTTGTATCTAAAGGTATAATTGATGCCCCCCATAGGGGACCTCACAGCGATTTGCAATTCTGAGCCGTTAAATCTTATCAGATGTTGAATCTTGGCCGTTAATTTTTTTCACTGCCCCATATAAAAACAAGCCCCCAAGTAGAAAACCCTAGCCACCATCCTCTTCTGCCCCTCACGCTCGCGCCCGCCGCCAACAGCTGCCCTCACGCTCGCGCCAATCCCTGCCCCCATCTCTCCCCCAATCCCCTCCTCCATCTCCTCCTTAATCCCCTCCAGTTTCTCTTCGCCCCTTCTCCTCCTATATTCTTCTCCATGGATGCAGAGGCAAAGGGAACCATGGCTTCATGGATGAGGAGGTGGAGCTCGATGTGGAGGAGCACCCGGGAGGTCCCAGCAGCGCCCCATGGAGGATTTTCTCGCCATCTACGCACCATGCCCAGGTGGAGCAGTTTATTTTTACCTTGACTTCCCACCTCCTTCCTAAACAACTTCTTATTTGCTCCTCTGTTGTAAGGTTGAAGGTGTGCAGGGAAGGTGTTTGTGTAAATGCCTAAGGGCAAAACTGCTATGGAAAGATGATAATTTATGTGCATCTAGACAAATCCAAGTTGTGGTAAGCCATCCATGCAGCTCGAGAAGCTGATGCCCTCACACCTGTCAAGGAGAGGCTCCTCCAACCTTGGCGCCCTTCTCTCTGCCCGTCTTCCTCTCCCTAAGCTCGTGTCGCTGCGCCGCGACATCACACAAAATCGACAATGTGGACGACATGATGGTGAAGCGGTCGACGGATAAGGGGATTAGCCATCGGAAAAGAATTTAGCGCTGCCCAGGCGCTGTAGTGAGCGGAGTCACGGATAGCTGCACCAACTCGAGGTGAGTGGCGATGGCCGTATTTTCAGATATCACCACTGCATCCTCCATTCATGCCTTCTCATGGGGCTATAACCCCTTCGTGGTGATCAGGCCAATCCTAATGTGACGCTGCCAGCCAGAACCGAGAGGAAGATAAGGTGGAGAGGGACGGGACGGGGGAGAAGGCCTGCATCCTCATCGACGACGAAGATGGGGAGGATGCAAAGATGGCTTCTTCTTCTTCATCCAGGACCTGCAGGTTTCTCTCCTCTGCCCTCTCTCTCTCTCTCTCTCTCTAGACCCCCTTGTTCCCGATGAACCAATTTGGTGTAGATGATTGTATCATTGATCGGGAAAGGAGATGTGTGTGAAGGTGTTGATTTTGCACATATTTGGCTTGCTTTGGCATGTGATTGGTTGTGTCACTTGGGCAGCAGTATGTGAGGAGTGATTGCTCCTACATGTTTAGTTTAATTTTCCAATCTTTCATCTGATCGAATCATTTTTTGTTGGAAATTTTGGGTCTGAGACTTTTTATTACAGATTATGTAGGTAGTTCGCTGGGTAACAAACTGGAGGAACGAGATTGGTGCGAGCTGGCAATGCGGAGATTCAAGAGGAGTGCACTGTCGCGACTTGCAACATGAGGAGCTCTGTCACCATCTCCGACTTCTCCCATCTACATGGTTGTGAGTGCATTCACCCAATATTGAGGTTCCTCTCTCTCTCTCTCTGGCCGTCTGGGTCACTGGACGGTCCTCATGTAATGGAAAGCCAGAGCTAAAACTTTTATATATTAGTGTGTTATGAAATAAGAAGAGGTGTAAAATTACCTACGTTAATACCTACTTTGCTATGAAATTTGGTATGTTCTAATGCCTATTAATTTGTTGGTGCATGATTGTCAGTCCTCTTTAATTTATTTGATCAGGTCTGTTATGGAAGAAGAACATGAAGTTCTATAGAAGATTAGGCCTAATCTTCATGTTCTACATGTAGTGGTTAGACCTTTTCCCCTATACCGTAGTGCAAGCAAGATTTTTTTTTTCAAAGAAAAAATACTCTTGCTGTCCTCCCATGTTTGTTAGGTTTTCTTCCAACTTATATTTGTTGGCTATTGTCTATAAACCCTAATCTGTATTTTTGGTAGTATCTTATGTGGTGTCCCTGCTCAATAGTGTGCTCTGGAGCTCTGCGCCACGACCGACAAAGTGGGAGACATGCAGCACTGCATGCTGGCTACCACTTCCCTCCATCAGCGCTTAGGTACACCCCTTTTTTCCATGCTAATTGCTGAATGAAGTTGCCTGGTGGGTTATTGAGTTCGTGTGGTTGTGATATATGGCTGCAACTGGCCAGCTTTGGTTAATTCTTTTTTCAGTGCATACATCACTATTATACCTGCTCCTTTTCTTGCTTATGATCATGTATACTACATTCATTTCTGGGAATTTGAGTATCGAAGAAGGCTTGCTTTTCTATGTAATAGAGCAACCAAAATGATCATTTACCTTTTTTATAGGGGATTGTCCTTTTTGAAAAAAAAAACAAATTTCTCTATGATTATTTGTTATGCAGCAGCCATTATCACTATATTGATTTCACTTCACATATAGGTTCGTTATTGCGGTTATTTTTCAGAGTACATCAATCTAGAATAAGGATCTTGCTTTTCTATGTAAAAGAGCAACCAAAATGACAATTTACCTTTTCAATAGAGGATTGTCCTTTTTGAAAGAAACAAACTTTTCTATGATTATTTGTTATGCAGCATCCATTTTCACTATACTGATTTCACTTCTCATATAGGTTCCTTATTCCAGTTCTTTTCAGAGTACATCAGTCTAGAATAAGGATACTTAGAAAGTTCACTTTTCGGTGTTTTCTAAATGTCGTTCTATTTCTGCTAGATAGAACGCCATATAACACGATGCAATATATTATATCGTCATATCCACCAAAATTGTATGCTTTCCTTGATGTTTTTTCTTTCATAACGAACTGTATGCCTAATAGTTGGAACCCTGGTTGGTTATACATAGTTATTTATTTTCCCAAGTGCTTAGTGTGTGCCTAGCAGCTTGCACTAGAAAACTGGATATGTGGTTCCTGTAATCCTATTAATTTACAACTAATAGTGATGAAACTATTTATGAATGTGCAAGACGGTCATTGCTGCTCTATTCAAGGAGGGGAAGACATCAAAGCAAAATAGTAGAAAAGAAATGCTATTTTCTCTCCCTAATGATTTTGTTATAGTAGGCAATCAAGTTCCTTTCGATGACTATATTGAGATGTGTCTTGTACCCAGAGGGAGTTCGCATACCTAAAATTTAATGCTTTATCTACAGGTTGTATGTCAATTTTACATCTTTTAATGGGCTTTGCTTTTAATCTGTCTTCATTGTTCTCATGTTATTTAATGAGTATGTGAGTGCTAATAGACACTAATTCATTCTACCTCCCGTTCGTTTGGATTTTGGGCCATTGGATCGATGGCACCTCAGAGTGAATCTTTCAGATCGAGAGGGTTCTATTTCTTCTGTGCTCGATGCAGCAAGAATCGAATTGACGGGAATGCCAGTGGTTCATGTTTTGGTTTTTCCTTATCTCGCAGGGAGACTTCAAGCACATGGAGGACATGAAGCACATGGTGGCCTCCGAGACGCTCCCCGACTCCGACCAGAAGCTGCAGTATATTGCACCACCTGACAGATTGGTTGCCATCTGCTCGGCAACATTGGGTATCTGTGCAATTAGGTAGTGTATACCGTAGCTCAGACAATCACCAAAAGGGGTGGGATTGGACACCCTGTAGCAAACAAGGTAAAAGTTCTCTGAATAAAATGTCTTAACCTGCTTCTCTTTGTGTTGCCTGATGTGTGTGGGTGAGAGAAATAAAAAAGGAAACATTAGAGTTCTTCATTGGTTTATCCCATTTTGTTTAGCAGGAGTAATAAAATGGACGTATTATTTTTGTGGATTTGTATGGAAACTCATTCTGCACATGAGGTTTTGTATATTAAAACTATTGATTTGATTACACTTTCTGCTTGAACTGAGGTTTCTTTTTCCCCTCCTAATTATGGAAGGCATTCATGTTTCATCCCCTGTTTTTGTACACTAATTGTAGATCCTAGCACACCTTAATAAGTCAATACATGGTTTCATTTTCTAGGTGGGACAGTATGTACTTTAACTAGGAAGAGCTCAAAACTGCAGCATTTTACGACACCTCTGTTTGTGCTTTAACAAGGTGAAGAAATTTCACACCGGCTCTACAACCAAACCCTGATAGTGGAGACTCATGTCTCTTTTAGAGTTTAAGCAGCAACAAAACTATGAAGTTTGACGACTATGATCAGACTAAAAGAGATATGATGCACATTTACTTAGTAATTTGTGTTATGTTCTACATCTTTAATGTTTTATTTCTAAGCTGATAAAGTACAAAAGTGTGACCATAGTATTAATAAATTGTTGAATGTACCAAAGATGAATTATTGAGAGAGCAGTCTGCAATGTTTCAATGGTATATAAAGCATTTATTTATGTGATGAACTGATTATTCCCATTCATTTTCAGGTTTAGGAGCCACTATGCATTGCAGTTGTTGTACCACAAATGTCGTCTTCCTTCACATATTTACTATCGAACTCCACTTTATTAAATACGTAATAGGTACATTCTTTGTGTACATAGGTCAATAAACATTTCATATGCTGTACCTTTTGGCTACAGATTTTTTTGGCATAAGATAGAGTGTTCCTTATTTGATGGACCTATCGCTTTTTTTATGAAGTGTTAGGTCGCTGAGATGTTTGCGAGCAAAATAATCTAATCAGGCCCTATATCTCTTTTTTTAATTCAGTCTTAAAGATTTTATGTAGCATATCTTTGATCTGTTAAATCTTAGTGAGTTAGCAAGTCATTCTACGTTAATCTCTCTTTGTTTTATATTGTAGTATATGCTCCTGTAAGAAAAGTACCCTTAGTTTTGCATGGAATTTGTTTCCATTAAATCCTTACATTCTTTAGATTTCTCCTATTGCAGGATGATGATGTGAACATCTTGGGTGGCAACAAATAAAGTTTCGGTTGTATTTATTCTAGGTAACTTCCATATTCTCGGTGATAGTCCCTGCTTTTCTAAAGCATAAAATAGGCTTACAGTCAATTCATAGTTTCTTATAAAGTTCAATTCCATGGGTGGTTGTAGGAATGGAAAGGGAACAAAATGTAGCAATATTGTGAAATATTTTGGGTTTTAGTTTCGGAGATCTTTTGCACACAGGAGTCATTATTTTTTAACTTGAATGTGTAGGTTCTTCACGAATTTCAGTCAGGACAATCTGCTGACTATATAAACATCAGATATCGCACCACATGCCACCAGCTCAAGAAGAGTCGCACCTTGAAAAAATAGCGCCATGACCTGGCAGGATGTCGTGCTACGCCAAATACTACTGTTATGTCTGTGGTGGCCAAGATGACAATTGCGTGTTCTTAAAATGAGATTATACAGGTAGAAGCATACTGGTTTGATTAAACTAATGTGAAGTTGGAAACTTGGTGTTTGTTATCATTTCCTTCTGTGCATGTCTTCAGAATATCAAAAATCCAGTTGTTGGTGTCATTTGAATTATATTTGTGTGATTTAAAAAGTAAGCAATGCATTTGTTATACATTGGGTCTCATATTTCAATATACCTGGGGGGATTATTTAGGTTGTGCTATACTTCTGTGCAGGGAAACCTTATGAATCAAGTAGTGCGCTGATGAGGTTAATAGGTTTTTATGGACGTGAGAGGGATAAGGTATTCTCTCCATACCTAATAATTTATTTCTTCATAAGTACATTCTTTTTGGTGATTCTAATTATTTAAGTGTGCCGGTATCCACTATTTTACATTATGGGACAGTTGAGCTAACGAAAACACAATCAGCTTGCTGCTTTGTGTCTGGCATTAAATACCGAAATATCTGCACTCTTCTAAAATTTGGTACAGTTGGGCTAACAAAACCACAATCAGCCTGCTGCTTTGTGTTGGTTAAATACCGAAATCACTGCATACATATCACGACTAGCTGCTATATTTTGTTTGTTTTAGTTTGAGATCATAGGCCATTAATGGTTTATGAAGATAATTTCACCAAGAATAGAAGGTTGGTGATTCAGATCAGAGGTCAGTGTGAGCATCAAGCACTAGTGTTCAGCATGTATTGTTTAAGTGTGACGATTATATCATCATATTAACAATCACAATGATGATGTCGGGTATTTCTTTTGGATACTCAAATAGCTTAGTATTGTCCATTTGAGCATCATATATGGTATTGATACAGTGAAATTATCTGATACAGTGTTATACATAACATTACTGCTGGTGCATTATTTAGGCAAGGAAAGCTTTCACCATTTATTTCTCTTCATAATGATAATTTGCAACTATGGTATTCTGAGCTTTGAACTTGTATGCTTTTGTTGATTGGGGTAGATTCAAATGCATCGTTGTAAGTTAGGCATGTCTCCCATCTATGGCCTCTGCATGTACATACCCTGTTCTATTCTATTTTTTTTCTTGGGTGTGCATTTATCTCTATCTAGGTACAATATATTTTTTGAGTGATACAATCTATAAAAGTTACAAGTTATCCTTATCTCCCATGGTTAGATTTTCCAGACCTGGCATGTTTGTGTAATTAGAGAAGAAATATCTTATTTTTTTCACTCCTACCCGTGAATCCTTGCTGAGTTTTCATTTTCATCTGGTTTATAGATCCTAATAAAAATTTGCACATAGGCTAGAGTTAACATTTTACGCATCAACTTGTCATGATCTGCTAGCTTACAAAAATTTATTTTTTCTGATATGATCATTGTAACTTATTTGGCAATTCATAACTATGAAGCTTCAGCTACGTATTCCAAACAAGGTTATATTGAGGCTTGGACATACCAGAGATCAACCCGTCGAGAAGCATGCATATACCAGGAAACCAAAGAAACAGCCTAGAAGCATGCGGTTTGTCCAGGACGAGCACTGCACCTGCAATGGAAAATATAAGCCACTTATCTACACTGCCAGAAGTATCTACGTTAGCTCCAAGGAAAAACACTTGGTTAATATGGAGCACTCCTGGTCTACTGTAATATTAACAATCACTCTGTAATTGTAACAAGTTCCTCTCTTGGTTTGCTATCATGGCTACTGCACTGGGATAATAGTGTTTTCATACAATGTTGAGTTTCATGCTACACCATATGCTTCGAATCGACACATGAATATATAGATCCAGCTGACTCAATCATTCTTATAAGTGCATATCAGTACAGTTTGCTATCACCCTACGATGCAGACTTGAATGTACTTACATATAGGCTCCTTTTTACATGCAGACTCAGTGCTGATAGCCAAATGTGCATATCTGAGTTTGAGTTAAACAGCTAAATGACTGCATTATTTCTCTATATTGATGAGGACTATCGTTTTCGTTCATTGTATAAAATGTTGTATATTTCAATGGGAGACTGAATTCCTAGGGGCATTTACAACACAGTCACTTAGAACGGGTGCCAGGGCTGAAGTCCCACTCATTATCCTTTATTCCCGTCAGAGCTGAGGAATTTGGCTTGCTTCGATGCGAGAAGAGGTGTCGGGAGCTAAGAGCATCTTCAGTCACGTCCCCCAAATGACGTTTGGGGGACGACGGACAAGAAATGGAGAAAAATACGTTCCAGTCGCGTCCCCCAAAGTTAAATAGCACCTCATTTTATGTCCGGCGTCCCCGGTAGAAGCAAATTATCCCATTATCTAAGGGGACTTGCATGCCATCAATGATGAACCAACATGGTTAAAAAATTGGACACCCTAAATGAAAGTCGATTAGAAAATCCCCAGCCTATTAATCGCTACATCATCTCCCCTCCACACACTCGAGCATGATACCTACCCGCTTATCTCATTCCCAATCTATATAAACAAAATCTGAAAATGATTAAAAGATAATTGATGAAGAGTGAAAAAATAAAAAATGAAGAATGAGTCTAAAAAAAATGACACACATTTAGAGCTCGTTCGACAAAAATGAAGATTGATATACTTAGCAAATTCAGCTAAACAAATGAGAAAACCAACAAATGATTTTTAATGAGATATAAAAAGCTCACTATGGATGAAGGCAAATTGCCGGTCTGCCACTCATTTGCTCAGTTCCCCTTTTTTCTCCCACTAAAAAAAGCTGAGATTAGTGACTAATAAAATTATAATGAAGAACTGAGCAAATTAAAATGAAGAAATAAGTAAAACGAACTGAAGAAGAAAAATTAATACAAATGAGATAGAGAGCTCACCCTGGCTGCAGGCAATTGCTGCTTTGCTACTCCAATTCTTTGTTCCTCTTTCTTCTCCAACTTCTCTTTCCCACTAAAAGCAAAGACTAAAGAAACCACGTGGAAGACCAGTCCAAAAAACTCTCAGAAATCCGCAACTGACTCTGAAGAATAGTGAACAGGATCAAGACTGAGATGAAAAACTGAAGGTATATGAATGGATCACTAAACTAAATAACCTAAGAATCTGATAACTGAAGAAAGAAAGACTCGCAGTGATGATAAATGGAAAAGAGACTACGATGGGAACTGGAGAAAGAGATACTATAACTGAAAAGCTAACGAAACATGAACACTAACTAAAGGCTGAGGAAGAATGGGTGACTGAAACTTAGATCCAAACTGCCCAATTTCCACAAGCCCCCGCTATACGCTGTAAACACCCAGTACAGCTACCCTCGTCCGTCTCTCTCAATGGTGACAACCATAACTTAAAATCACGGACCCAAACTCCCCAGCCTCGACAAATCGTGCAGAACATAGAACACAGGTCCAAAATCTCCCTTCCCCATAAACAGGAAGCACGATAATTAGGAGCACGATATAGACTCGATACAACATCATCTGAAAAAGGAATCAGCGCGCGGAGGAAATCTCCCAAGCCGGCGCCGGCGCCAGACCCTTCAGCCGTCCCGCCAGTCGGTAATCCCCTTGGACCGGCCAGTGGCCACATCCCGCGCCAGACATATCGGTCAGCCGCCGAGACTCCCCGGAGCACGTCGATGAAGAGGCCTAAGGCGTGGTCGGCCACGCCGGTGGAGAAGGTCTCGCCATCGCCGGCCACAACGACGCCCTGGCGCGCGCACTCGACGAGATGTTAGGCCGCCCGCTCGCCCCGCCGGTTGTCTCTCCCTCTGTGAAAGCTCTTGGACACACTCCGACAAGAGTCACCTCCCAAACAAAGAAGACACGTGGTGAGAAAAGACATGGGAATAAGCGGGCACACAAAATCAAACAGATACAATAGAAACCGAACAGAAGAGATCAAGCCCGTAAGAGACATCAAGATGCGCACAACCTTGCAACGATCCAACGGACACGAATATGACTATTCACTAATTTTAAAAACAGGTACGGAGTAACAATTAAATAGGCGTTTATCATTTTGGAATGTGCCGAGGGTATGTATAAACTGATGTATGATCCTGTAGTGGTCTTAGTGCTGTATATCAAATATTTCGTCATTACATCATACTATTACGCCTGGAATATGATATTATTAATCTTAGAAACTAATGGGTTCAAATTATTCAGAATTTCAATACGAAAAGCAAGGAATGCATCCAAAGGCGCGCTTAAAATTTAAGAAATGTATTATCATATTAGCAGCTATTTTTATCTCTGTTATACAAAATAAATATGCACATGAACATCACGGGATCGTGCGCCAAGGCGCACATCTAAATCTAGTATATATTGATATGGTCACATGGCAGCAGCTGGTCGATCGACACTCTGTTTAGCTGTGCCAACCGTTAACCACCAGTGGCCTGAGCGTTAACTACCTAGAAACTGACCAACTACCCGTCCTTTCCCGAAATGAGAAAAGCGTGTCCATATCACTTATCATGAGCACGCCAAAAGCGACCAGCAACCACTCACCCGCAGAGAGGCACATAGCTAGCACAGCAGCTTGGTTTATCAATCTTTTCTCATTTTGATTCGATCGATCGTTTTACCTGGTTTCCGCAACTAGCTTGCTACATGCCTCCTAACCTAATCTCAGTTGCAAATTTGCAACAGATACAACTCTATTTGCAACTCATAGATGCATAAATCGCGATGCACAAATCAACTTATAGATGCACTAATCTAATTTCCAGCTAGCGATTCCGTAAAGCCTTGCTGTAAGCCACGAACTTGATCACAGTAACAATGTTGGCTATGGTAATGTTGAGAGTTGTGATCTCAGTTTGTGCAACATGGCGACTATGCAAGAGAGGAAATCAATGGACCGAGCTCAACAAGGCGTGAGAGGAAATCAAGGAACTGCTGGCGGACCGAGAAGCTAGACGTGAACTAGTTAGTCATTAGAGCTGTTTTCGTGGACATGGAGAGGGAGAGGCAAGAAGTTGATGAGTACCTTGGACGAGGGGTCCTGGGCCTGGACAACTGACCTCATCTCCGCCACCCTCTTCCACTCCGACGCGTCGCCGCCGGCATGGCCGTTGTGCTTCGCCTGCTCGTCGCCGCAATCCATCTCTCCTCCCGCGCCTCGATTGATGCGAGCTACCCGGGTGGCTTGGTTTTATAGCAGGACAAGGCTGGGCCGGGAGCAGGGGGGAACGAGTGAGATGAGGGAATATGAGCTGTGCAAAGGATGTGAGGTGTTTTAATCTCCGTCAGATTCGGATGGAACTCAGCTGCACGGGATACGCTTGCGCTGTCGTGTCGACGCTGGGACTATTCACTACCCGACTCAGCCTAAGACAGTGGATCAGTGGGAGCAGGCAGTAACATTTGATAACATGGCATGACAATTGCCATAAAAAAGGTGAGGTGATAACTAGCTATGTTATTATAACATCACGCATTAAGATAATATGAGTCTACAATATAATAAATTTATAATGCATGACACCACGCACATAAGTTACTATTCACAATGGAGATAATAACTAAGACTAATAACATGTCATATGTTACTAGTCTAAGTTACTCTCCACTACGACCAGTCTAAAGCCATTCAGTGACCCGACGTAAAAAAAATGCAAAGTAAATGTTTACATTCGCGCGGTTGAAAAATATATATGCACCCTAGCACAACGCCCCGACGCAAAATGTCATGTCTATCCGTGGAGATGCAAATGCGACTCAAATTTAGGGTCGAAATGCATCTATGCAGACAGCTCGCGCGTCTATCTTGCTGGTATCCAGGCCCGCTAGGCAGTGACTCGGTTAAGCAAACAATTTTTATTAATATTCGTTGGCCAAAAAGACCATGTTTCTAGGAAGGGTTAGACTAGTTAACCCAAACTATGACGGCCGTACCTAAGTTACTATTCACGATGGAGGTACCTAAGTTACATGGCATGGCAATTGCCATGAAAAAAAGTGATGTGGTAACTAGCTATGTTATTACACCACACATCAAGATAAGATGAGTCTACAATATAAAAAATTTATAATGTATGACACCACGCACATAAGTTACTATTCACTATGGAGGTAATAACTAAAACTAGTAACATGTCATATGTTACTAGTCTAAGTTACTCTCCACTATGACCAGTCTAAAGCCATTCAGTGGTCCGGCGTAAAAAAAAATGCAAAGTGAATGTTTGCATTCGCGCGGTTGAAAAATATATATGCACCCTAGCACAACGTCCTGACGCAAAATGTCCGGTCTATACGTGGAGACGCAAATGTGACTCAAATTTAGGGTCGAAATGCGTCTATGCAGACAACTCGCGCGTCCGTCTGGCTGGTATCCGGGCCCGTTGGGCAGTGGCTTATTTAAGCAAACAGTTTTTATTAATATTCGTTGGCTAAAAAGACCATGTTTCTATGAAGGGTTAGACTAGTTAACCCAAACTATGACAGCTGTACCTACTCGTCGTCGCTTGCCTATTATGACCAGGGTTACTCGCAGTCGCGTGGCATGCTGGCCGCCGGCGTGTCCTGATGGCCCGCTGCCATCAGAATTCCTCCGACGGCGGGTGGCCATGAGGTGGCGAAGGCTTCCCGGTGGCCCATGGAGGGGGACACGTCCTCCAGTGGTGGGCCTTCCAAGGAAAGTGTGATAAGCGGCCGCGCTTTTCTTGCCAAAGGGATTCTTGGATTTTGCTGCGGAGTACCCTTCCTTCTGGTTTTTCCGCGGACGATTTTTCCGGGCCTTCCACACGGACGATTTTTCCGGGCATGCTTGTAGCTAGCCTCCAGATCCGCCTTAAGGTCATTGACGAACTTGCAGTTGCGGTTGTCGTGTGTGGACTTGCCGTTGGCATCAAGATGAGCCAAACATGGCATGTCCCTACTCCTCATAGGTTTGGCGAAGGCGGGATCCGGCAGACGTGACCTCGTCACTACGCTGCTGATCGCTGTAGCATCCGCCTCGACGACCGAACGCCATGGCCACCATGTCGAATCCTTCCCGTTGTTGATCGCCAGGAGGATTCTTCCGCTTGTTGCCGTTGCCTTTCTTCTGTTGGTTTGGTACTGCGACAACTTGGAGGGGGCCTCCAGCATCATCATCTGCTGCCACGTATGACTGGCCGTTGTGATCATGCCGGTAAAGGTAAGTTTTCCTGCATCTTTTTCTCATGTCAGGGTGTGACGCAGGAGTCCTCCTCTGTTAAGAGCACCTATAAAGGCTAACATGGCTGTTTCGTCGCCTACACCTTCGCAAGAGTTCTTTATTTCCAGCCAGCGAGACAAAACGTCCCCGGAGGATTCTCCCTTCTTTTTGTACACTGTTGCAGGTCACAGACGGAGTAGGGTCGCTTGTAAGTTCCTTCTAAGTAGTGATTGAAGGTTTCTCTCACGTCAAACCCGTTGTGTATGGATCTCTCCGGAAGATCAGCTAGTCATTGGTGTGCCAGCCCTGTGAGGTACATTTGAAGCATGCGACATGCGAGGTTTTCGGTTGCTTTGACAAAAGTTACTGCGCGACAGAAATCCTCTAGCCACGTGTTGGACTTTTCTATGCGCATGATCTTGCGGCAGCACAAAATCGCCGCCCCAGCGTGCAACTTTCTCGGCCATCTTCTCCAACCAAGAAAATAGAGGGGGGGGGGGGGGGGGTGCTGAGTTCCTTGTTCTCGTCGTTCCATAGCCGAGGAACTCGGAAAGGGGAAAGGAGAAAAAACGACAAAAAAGGGAACGTAGCGAAGCGCGAGAGGAGCAGAGCGAGAGCAAGAGAACTGAACGCTTCGAGCGATCGACCGCCAAAGAGGGATTACGTCTTCTCTGTGCTTTTAGTATATCTCGCTAATATTAAAAAAAGGCACTAAAATATCACTTGGAGTATAAACCAGATAGAATGCTTTAGCCAGATGCATTTTATTCCAGTTCTAACAAAAAAATTATCTGTACTTTAGGAGTCAGTGTTTCAGATCGTGCAGATCAAAAGAAATTGTTTCCGGTCGTATGATGTGTTGTAGGAGTACTAACAACCACCATTTGTAAAGCTGGAAGTTCCATCCCAAAGAATCATGATGCCGGGAGGATCATCTGACGGAGAATCTGGTAGAGAGCTCCTAGGTATCCCTTGTCCTGTTCTTCCTCCGGCAGCCTCACCATGCTCGCCACCTTCTCAAACTTCTCCCGCGCCAGTGCCACCTCCGCAGGCGACGCAGCGGCCGACACCGAACCCGGCAACGCTCTCAGGTTCTTGTGAAGCTCCGGCGGCGACAGCGCCCACTGCATCGCCCAGATGCAGAGGGGTCTCATGTAGTGCAGCGACCGGTAGCCGCCGCCGCCTTCGGCCGTCCACGCCTCCGGCGTCTGGAACGCGTACCCGTACCCGTCCCTGCCCCACCCGGCGTCGTGCGCGCCTTTGGCCGTCTGGAACGCCGCCTCCGGCATGCCCTCGTGGATCATGGCGGCCGCCACGCCGTAGGTGACCCCGGGCCACACCTCCTTGGACTGCGTCGACGACGTGTCCACGGCGCCGTCCGGCCGCATCCCGTTCACCGCCCCCACCGCGCCGCCCTGCACCCGCATGACGTTGTAGTCCAGCACCGTCCCCAGCGCGCTGCGAGCCTTCTCCTCCTCCACGATCGGGTCAAGCCCGCACGCGCGCGCGTACCACTGCCCGGCGAGCTGGTCGGCCATGATGGACTTGCTGTTCCCGCTGCCGCTGTTGTCGTAGTCGAAGTAGGAGCCGTTCCAGAGCTCGCCGTCGTACACCCGCTGCGCCCTTTCGTACCGCTCGAGGAAGTATCCCTCCGCGCCGCGGTCTCCGACGACGCGCGCCATGGCGGCGGCCGCCTGGAGCGCGGCGACCCAGAGGCCGCCGGTGTAGGCGCTGACGCCGGAGACGGACCAGAGGTCGTAGGTCTGGTCGGGACGGCCCTCGTTCTCCACCATGCCGTCCCCGTCCCAGTCGAACTGGTCCATGTACGCCATGGCGAGGTACACCGCCGGCCACGCGGCGGCGGCGAAGGCGACGTTGCCCGTGGCGGCGACGTCGCGGTACACCTGGAGGACGAACTTGGGGTTGAGGTCCTTCCAGCGCGCAGGGTCGTGGAGCATGTAGGCGTTGAGCTCGAACCAGGGGTCGGCGAGGCCGAAGTCGTGCGGCACGGCGCCGAGGACCTTGCGCGGCACGGTGGCGCCGTCGAGGGTGTGCATCGGGCGTGCGTCTTGATGGAGGACTGCCCGGGCGAAGTCGCGCTGGAGGCTGAGCTCGATCGCCGGGAAGAGGGAGAGGAGTGCGAAGGAGGCGTAGAAGTGGACGTCGTAGGTGTTCCACATGTGGTACTCCATCCCCTCCAGGTAAAGAAACTGCCCCACGTTCTCCTCGCCGTCGCCCAGCAGCGCCGTGCCGAAGCATGCTTCCGGCGAGTGCGGCCGCTCATCCGCCGTCGCCATTGCGCGCAGCATGCCGTCCACTGCGGTGCTGCAGCTTTCGCCGTCGCCTGGAAGACTGAACCCGTTGAGGGAGAAGGGCTCCATCGTCGACGTCCCTGAGCTTGACGAAGCAAGCCCGGTCTTCCTGGGAGGCATGCCATCTGTGACAATGAACAATTTTTATTTCTGATTTTGAACCACTGTTAGAGATGGATTTGTGAGTGTAACTGGATCACCATAAACCACCTGTCCAAATGGTGCCTCCAGCGTTGAGATAGTAGAGCTCGTTGAACAGTGCGACAGGATACCTGAACAAAAAATGAAGATTATGTCATCAACTGTTGTACTCTCTCCATAAAAAGGTGTATCATCTTTGTCCAAATTTAAACGTGCCGACTACAACACATGTAGATATGTAATTTTTTTTTTTTAAGCTGATCAGTGAATTTTCCCGCTGTGTTTATTTATTAAATTTTCAAAATGTGGATACGTAAATATTTTGACAAAGTTGAAGCATCTTTTATAGACCGAGGGAGTAATAGGATCAAACTATCATCAATTCACAGTGATGAGATGATCAATTCAGACATTCAGTAATTATAGCGGTATTGAGTTCAGTTTGAAACCCTTACCAATCAGGCAGCGTCTTGTCCTCAAGAACAGGTTTCTGCCACTCATCGATCAGCGACTCCCATTTCATGTGTTCTGCACGCATAGAGCAGTAAAATTTTCAGAAACCATTCATCTCTTTCCTCGAGAGTTCATGAATCTTCATCGGCTCCTATGAAATCTCACCAAGAAGGGCGTCATGAACCAACTTTTCTGCCGCCGCGTCTCGATCTAGGCCGAGGAACTTGGTGTACCTCCGGTGGTAGGTCCTCCCGGAGGGGAACTTCACCTCAGGGCACGACCACGACAGCGCGAACGACACCTCGCGCGTGCCCCCCGCCGGCACCGTCGTCGTCGCCGCGACCGCCGCGCCGATGGACGATCCGGGCCTCGAAGACCCTCTCGGTGCCGTGCCGGCCGCGTCGCTGAATGAGCCGCGGTTCTTGACCTCGGCCCACATCTCCTTCGCCGTGAGCTGCTCGCCGCCGCCGGAGCTGGGCGGGCCCATCGCGAAGGACGGGCAGCACGTGACGCGGACGTCGCCGGTCTCCTGGGACGCGATCCCGAATGTCACCGGAGGGTGCCCGCCAGCCGTCCTGTGACGGAGTAGGACGCCATTGACGCCGTCGCGCGCTCTGGACGCAGCAAGGAAGAAGACTTTGTCAGAGAGATCGCTGCCTGTTGCCACATGGCATCAAACAAAATTTCCATGATCGTTACTTCATTCTGGAGTTGGTGTGATTGCCAGTCAATTCTGATGTCCCGCCGACTGAATTCTACACGAAGAACAAGCAAATTAAGGTCAAATCTTCTGTTCAAAGATGATGTGTATGTTCTGAGGAGCAGAGTGTTGGCCTGCACTTACTGCCCATGTGAAGAGCAATGTGACATCTGCAGGTGTGCTTGCAGAATTTTCCACCTGGTGCATCGCAAGCATCAGAGTTTCAAATAAAAGTAACCGCTGAACCACAGGGCAAATTCTGAACGACAAGTAATCTTGATTTCAGGGTCTAGTTTGCAGGTAATTGTGCTCTGAGTGTTTAGACCATCCCATTCTCTTGTTGGATCATTGGATTAATTTGATAAGAGAAGAAAATATACCGTAAAAGTGAAAACCGCAACCGGGAAGCTGCTCTCCTTGTAGTTATGAGGGATGAAAGGCGACATCTGACGACAAGTGATCTTGATTTCAGGGTCCGGCTCACCTACATTGCAATTGCTGAACCTTTTCAAACAACCTTATCGGCTAATTGACATGATTTCTCGATAACTATATATCCGGTAAAATGCCATAATCAAACAATGCAAAAAGTTACCTTCATATGTTGTCCAAGATCTTGGAAACAAGCCATGATAAGCACAGTTCTTATCTTTCAGATTCCAGTCCCAAGACCCAATGCCATTTTTATCTATTCCCCTACAAATTTGCACAGAGAATTATATCTAGCCTATTCAGATGAGTGAGATGAAGGTGAACCTTATCTGAATTTCTCTGCTTACTTGAGGACATCGGCATTTGGTGAAGACAATATTGTTGCGTATCTCTTCCCACCAGGACGGGAAACGAATGCCTAGACAAGGGAAAAGTGTTCAGATATACTTATTTTACATTTAAGAGTACCATGAATGAATATGTAAAAGTTGATTACCGAAAACTGATTGGCTAGGACAGGCTTCTGTTCATAAACCCTCGGGAATATCTGGAAATGCTGAAAGTACCCTCTGTAGCTTCTCCCTATGCTTCCTGAACTGAAAATGAAAAAAAAAAGATGTGGTTTGAACAAAATTGTCATCTGAATTCCAACCAGCTCAGAAGCATGCAAGTTTCAAATTGAAACTAAATCCTAAGACATGGAAGTACTTACCCTAGCACGCCAAGGGGTACCCCACGGTAGCAGTTGTCCATCCATTTCTTGAATGGGTCATAGACCGAGGCCTTTGAGAAAGCCGACAATTTTGTTCAACGAGTTTAGAGATTACTGACTAGACAGAATATATAATTTTCACTTGTTGTAAAAGGGTAGCTCACCTGGCCTTTCGCGGTTGCTTTGATGTGTAGTCCAAGCACTTTAACAATCAAGGGCATCTGAAGTACCACCAAAATCATGGCCAATGTTAGTCAAGCAAAGGAAGTATTCACTCTTACTGAATATGAAGCCCAAGAGTTACAGCACTATGGCAGCCTATGCTGGAGTGCTTACGATTGTCATGATATCCGTCATGGTCATACTGAACATTGCAATCTTCTTGCCTTCATCTTCAAATTTCCTCTGCCAGGTTCTCGCTGGTGGCTTCGTGAAACCGACGAGCGAGTGTGCCTGAATGCAAGGACACCCATGTCATATTAGCTAGTCTGCCTGCGAAACTCATAATGGGTGAAAGTTTAATCGATCAAGGATATATTGGCACATCATGGAAGAAACAGTTCCTTGAAAAGGGGAACACCCGAGGAGAAGAACCTTTTGTTCTAATTGAATAGCCTAAACAAGTCTGGTAATCCCACCAAATGAAGAATCCAAATAAACTAATTGAAGTGTTCTCAGAAGATACCTTTGTTTGCTCCACCTCTGCACTTCCCATCTTGAGAAGACAAGCAGCTATCTGGTTTGGGATCGATAGACATGATCAAGCACAGCAAGAACAAAATCATTCCACTTACCAAGATTAAATGAAAACCATCGAGAATAAAGAACGAGGAGGACTAGGGAGATTACCTGAACCTGAATTGCTCTGCTCTTTTAGGAGATACTCAGCTTTCCTCTTTTTATATAGAACTCAGGAGGAAGAAGAGGAAGAAGGAGGGTGAGTCGGCATCCGAGTCAAATGTTTTACCTTTCTCCGGAGGTGCGTGGAAAAGTAGGCATGTCACACTCGTGAAAGTTGTTGAGTTTTTTTGGATATTACGAATCAGCTGTGGGGTCGGCTCACTTAATTGTGTCCATGCTCCCAATCGGAAGGCTCGCTGAACTTTCTTTTGGATGCTTTTGCGACTTCTCTGTTGACGGGATATGCTTTTGCGATTTATATTAGCCTTATAGTTGAACAGTTTCAGACTGCAGTTGCAAAGTTGAACTGATTCCCACATCATGTCGAAGGAACAGAGTTGTTTTCTTTTACAGACAGAAGGAACAAAGTTTTGTTGACACTAGCTCTAGCTGGTGAAGTACATGACTAGCGCTAGAAGCATCAATGATATGCATTCTTGACTTTGCCAATTACACCATGAACATGATGTTCTTCGATTTATATTACCGGCATTCTATGACGATCGAGCAATGTCCACAAATGAATTTAATATTCATACAGTAGTATACATTGTTTTTACGGTTTAAGGCTTTTTAAGTGGACTAGTATTGTGGCGCGACTGTTAATATAGCAAGACCAAGACAATAATAATTACAACCGGCTTAAAACCTATATGAAAATGGAGAAACGATTCTAGACGTGATTGTGAAGGGACGGCGTCGAAATAAGAAATCCACTGGCCGGCGTACTCGGTATGGAATATTGTACTCTGAACTGAAATATGTGCTGCTGTGCTCAATTAGCAGCCACGGAAAGCGGTCGACCGTCAACATCCATGGAAAGTCTACCTCGCATACTGTTGGTCCAAGTATTTCAGCTGATCCGAATGCAGCCGGACGAGATACGTATGCTAAGGTGTTTGGTCTAACAAGCAACTGCCTCGTGTAGTATTCATGGCGGCAACGTTTCATCTACAAGGACGGCAACGTTTCTACTCGGCCACTACCCCTAGGATTCGGCCACCGACTACTCTAGGTGCCCCTGTACATTTTGTTCTCTCATAGAAGATTCTAAAGGTTCTGAACAGAATCCGCAACATTTTATTCTCTCTTAAAGATTCTTATAAAAATCCATATACATATTTAACTTGTAGCTTGAGAAATGGGAAATGACAAACCCGGTCGGAGGAAGACAAAACTATCAACGTAATGGGAAACGGGGTCCCACGATATGCGTGGATATACGTTGTTCAAGACGAAAGCGACATGGCGCTAAACAATCTTGGACTAAATCCACAGGAAAAAATTATTATCAGAGAACTAACCATCTTGCTCATTCTTTGAAAGTTTGGTGTAGAAAAAAGAAACCTATGCAGGAAGAATTGAAGGACTTGGAGAACCAGATTCATCAAATTCAATGCAAACCTTTGGACCAGCAAGATCGCGCTAAGGCTGGTCATAGTGCATAGTATCATATACTAGTATCATGCATATGATACTTATCTATGATACTACCTCTATAGTGGGTGGTATTATAGAGTAGTATCATAAAGTTCTAAATTTATTGTTTCGTAGAATCCTAATGTAAATCTATGTACATGATCTATTTGACATGTACTTTTCTTGTAACGTGCGCTATGATACAGTATCCACGTATGTTACTCTAACATTATCTCTCCTCCTTAAATACATGCCACATCATCATTTTTGTGGGCCTAGTATGCATGATACTACCTATGATACTAGCACTATGGCCAGCCTAAGGAAGGAGTTTTAGTTATCAGGTATGAACAAACTTTAAATAACCTTAATGAGTTCTACATGCAGAGAGCAAAGAAAAATTGGGCAAAAGATGGAGACAGAAATATTGCTTTCTTTCACAAAGCAGTAGCAAAAAGAAGAAGAAGAAATACTATTATGTCAGTTCAGGATGAAAACAATATTACTCAATTAATGCCTGATAGTATTGCCCAGATTTTCATCTCTTATTTCAAATCTATCTTTGCTTCTTCTAGAAACATAACTCATTCGTCCATTTCTTGCCAACCAAATATGCCTACTGAGGACTTCACCTACTCCATCCGTGATAAGCAAGAAATTTTCCAAGTCTTAAAAGGCATGAAAAGAAATGCCTCTCCTGGACCAGATGGTTTTAATGTTGAATTCTACCTGGCACTGGATTGGTGATGATGTTCTCAAGCTTGTTCAAGATTTTTTTACCACTCCAATTTTACCCAAATGACACACACATTGCTCTCATCCCAAAAAAGCTCCTCTCACAAGTTCCAGCTGACTACAGACCTATCAGCCTGTGCAATGTCATTTACAAGATTATAACAAAGTGCATAGCTAATAGGCTTAAACCCCACCTTCCTGATCACATCCATCCTGCTCAGCAAGCTTTTATTGAAGGAAGAAGAATTTCAGACAAAATAATCATTGCTTAGGAAATTACCCATTCTTTTCAGCTCTCCTCTTGGAAAGAAAAAGCTTTCTTACTGAAGATTGATCTCGCAAAAGCTTTTGACAGGCTTGAGTGGAATTTCATTGTTGCTGCTCTCTCTCGTAAAGGTTTGCATGGTCATTTCATTAAACTTATCCATGCATGCATTTCAACACCTGCTTTTTCTGTTCTTATCAATGGCCAATCTTATAATTACTTCCAAAGCACCAGAGGCATCAGGCAAGGCTATCCTTTATCTCCTTATCTTTTTGTCCTTGCCATAAATGAACTTTCTATCCTCCTTCAGCAAGCCCTATCTGATGCAACTCTTACAGGAATCAAATTTGGACCAAATTGCCCTGCTATCCACTCTCTCTTATTTGCAGATGATCTTCTAATATGTGGCCAGGCAACTATAGACGAAGCTCAATTTAGCAATAACATTCTTCTGTCCTTCTGCCAAGGATCTGGTCAAACCCCCAATTGGAATAAATCTGGAATTATCTTCAGTAAATCAGTGGACCCAATCACTATTCAAGGTATTCAAAACAATTTCCCTGTGCCTCTTATGAACGAAGCTTTCATCCACCTAGGCCACCCTCTCATTCTGCCTGCAAAAAACAGATCGGAGGCCTACAATTTCATTCTTGGAAAATTCAAATCAAAACTTTCAACCTATAAAACAAACTCCCTTTCTCATGTAGCCAGAATGGAACTAATAAACTCTGTGCTCTCCTCCATCCTTGTTTACTACATGTCTAATATCCTTTTCTCGAAAAAATTCATTGCAAAAATCACTGCCATCATCAGGGATTTTTGGTGGACTGGTATAACTAATGACCAATCTAAAAGACCTCTTTATCTAGTTGCTTGGAAAAACATTTGTGCGCCAAAAAATGAGGGAGGTTTAGGAATTCGAAATCTTACAGCTGCCAACCATGGGCTTCTATTGGGCTCTGCTTGGAGAATAGCTGACCAGCCCAATAGCCAACTCTATCAGATTCTTAAATCAAAATATTTCTTCGACTCTTCCATTTGGAAGCCCAAGCCCAACAGGCCAAAATCTGCTTATTGGACTTCTATCCTCAAAGTTATTCACCTGCTCCAAGACAGCTCTTTCTATCAAATCTCGCAAGGAAATATTTCTCTCTGGAGCACTCCCTAGGTTTCTACTTGGAAAAACATTCATGATAATCTCATTATACAACCTGTTGGTTACAATTACCCAGCTCTCGTAAAATATCTCTGGCTCCCAAATACAAAAAATTGGAACAATAGCCTTATTGATTCCCTCTTTCAGCAACCAACTGCCTCTGCTATTAAACAGATAAATATTTTGCCTACTGATGATCAAGATACTCTTTGCTGGAAACACACTCCTAATGGAAAATGCAATATTAAATCTACTTATAAGCTCTGTCTCCAAGATTTATTTGATGAAGGTACTCCTACACCACAAAGGCTAGAACCCTCACACATTAAGCTTCTCAAACATATGTGGAAAGACAAGCAACTTCTGCCAAGGATAAAAGCTTTTGCCTGGAGGCTTATTAGGAAAGCAATCCCAACTGGACAAAAAGGAGCAAGGTACTCTAAACATATCTCAAAGCTTTGTAGCAGGTGTGGTCTCCTTGAAGATGACATCCACCTTTTTTTCTCTTGCTCTTTTGCTAGAGCAGCATGGTTTCATTCCCCATGGCACATCAGATTGGATGTGATTGTGGGAACAAATCAGAATGTTGCTAACATTATTTCAAATCTCTTGTCTCAGAACCATCCAAATGCCTCCATTGAAAATGTTTTTACCTTTCTTTGGTGTTTGTGGAAAATTAGAAATGAAAAGATCTTTTCTAATAAGGAAAACCTTCCCAACCAAGTAGCCATTAGAACTGCTGCTATTATTAATGCCTGACAAACCGAAACTATTCCTATCTCCACTGCCTTGCACACTCCTTTCCCCCAAGATTTCAACTATGCAGGGCCTCGAATATATGTGGATGCAACTTGGAAACCTCCACAGAACTGTTATGCCTCTAGAGCAGGTATCAGAATCTACATGACCTGGAGACAAGGCAGCCAACACATGGATGTTTTCATTCAAGCTACAGCATCTGGAATCCACTCACCAATTCAAGTAGAAGCACAAGCCCTTGTTCTCGCGACAAATGTTGCAGCATCTTTGCTTTTGCAGGTACCCATGTTTTTCACCGACTGCCTAGGTCGTGTAAACTCCGTACAAGCGCTCGGAGCTAAGAATGCAACCTCCCTTTGGGAAATCAGAAGACAAGCTTTGCAGTTCCAGAACCTCACAGCTCCTTTACAAGCAAAGGTTTCTCATATCAACAGATCATTCAACCAAATGGCAAACACTTGTGCTCAGCAAGCCATGCAGGCTTCTAAAGCATCCCCTCTATGTTCCTGCTCTAGTACAACTCATAGCAACCAGGCTTGTCCAACTGCTATTGCTATTCAGAAGCTTCATCTGTCTGAATATGTAATTCTCTCTGTACTTTGTCTCTGAATTAATAAATCAGGGCGCTCAGCACCCTACCTTTGTTTAAAAAAAACATGGTGCGAAGCGACTCGCCAAGGATAAACACCCTTGCGGCTCGCCCGTCTCGCTCATCCGTGGAGACCTACAAGATTTTCATATTCAAGGGGTAGGTGCGAGGGGACGTGACTTTGGCAAGAATGTGCCGGGGAAACTCCTGTAGCAGAACTTCTCGAAGATGTCTTAGGAGCCCAGGGGACCTCCACGAAACCCATGAATCGTTCCCGGTGGATGGCTCGGAAACTCTTGTCAAAGCACCGGTCACGTCAACACCGCACCAAAGAGTGCGTGAGGTGCTCCCTGTCAACAAGAGCCCCCCCCCCCTCCCGAGAGGCACTCCGCGGGGTGCAGCTAGCTCAGGCTTAGTGCCTTGAGCAGGTCGGCCTACGCATTCCTAGGGCGCAGGATGTGTCCACCGTGGGGACGACATGTTTTAGACACCTATCGCACACACCCTGGAAGGGGCAGTAAATGCCCATCAGACAAAGTCCCTCCTGCCACCCTGCGCGCGGAAGCAATCTGATAAGATGGAGTTAGTCGTCACATCGGCACCTTCCAGGAGGCTTGCATGCTCGGTAGAGTGGTGCCACAAGCGCCACCTCTACTGCCGGTTGCCACCTGCATAGTGTAGGTGGCGGACATGCAGATGGCACATGTGGTAACCCCTTGACCTATAAAAGGAGGGCCATTGCAACTAAGCAAAGGGTTGGCCAGTAGACAAAGAGAACCCTAACCTGCCGAGGAAGGGGAGCTCCACTTGTAACACAAGAACCCATCAATCCATACAAGCGGGACGTAGGGTATTCTGAAGGGATAAACTAGGCTTATGTATCAACATCAGTATTTGTTCATCCGCGTGATGGAGAGATACTCTAGGCCCACTCAGTGAGATTACATCCATAAAGCTGCAGCGCATGACTAGGTCATGATGATGTTATATCACAGAAACAAGTCAAGTAGTCTTGTCGGTAACGAGATTGAACTAGGTATGATGACACCGACGATTAGGTCTCTGACGAGCTTGGTATCGAAGTAAGAAAGGGAATATGACTCGATGTTTATGGTCCAAAGACTTACGTATATTCATGGAATGCACATGGGTCATTATGGGCATCATAGTCCCGCTAATGATCATTGATCGGAGAGGAGTCTCGATCATGTCTGTAGTATTCCCGAACCGTAGGGTAACACACTTAAGGGTTCAGTGATGCTTAAAGATGTTTTTGGGTTTGTTGGAACCACCGAAGAATAGAGAAGAGAGAACTAAAAGAGTTTCGGAAGAATCTGAAGGATGTTCGGAGTGGTTTGAGAGCTGTCTCGGATCATCTAGAATTAAATAATATGCATTATATATTAATTAATTAAATTACTATTAAATATATGATTATTTGATAAAGGAAAAAAGGCAGCCCACCTTAATGGGGCCCTCACAGAGGGGAGCCCATTAGGGGGGCCGGCCAACCCCCAAGTGGATAAGGTAGGGGTGCTCTAGGTTTGGGTTTGGGGGCGCATGGGCCTCCCTTGGTCTAGCCCCACTCCACTGGCCCCACCGGCCACCTCCTCCTCCCCCTATATAAGGTGGATGCTTAGGTGGAGGAGAAGACACATTTTCCCCTGAGAGAAAAGGAGAGCGCCCTTGAGGTGCCTCCATCTCTCTCTCTCCCTCTCCCTCTCTTGTATTCTCTCCCACACGCGGTTCCTCGAAGAGCTGCGCACGTGAGGGTTAACTCCATCCCGGGTTTCGATCTAGAAGATCTACTTCAGCAATCTCGGCTGGATTAGAGGTTTGAGAGTCATCGCTAGACACCGTACTTGTGTGAGACCTTGGAGGTGGTGCCACTAGTGGCACATGTCGTTGTACGAGGAGCTTCACGACCCTGAGGTCGCGAAGAAGTACGAATACATCATCCATGTTCCAGTGGAACATTAACCGCTTTACGAGGGTACGTCACCAAAACACTCCCCGTTACAACATTACTCCTAGATATATCTAGGCAACTGTAGTACGCTAGTTAGAAAAATATCGTTTTCTGCTACGAAACCCATCAGTGGTATCAGAGCCGATCTAAGCGTAGTTATGCTTGTGCAGTTAGAACACATGTTGAATGTGGGCATCGATTCTATAATTCTTACCCTCTCACTTGCGCTTGTTTATATCGTGGCATGGTTTGATCGTCCGGACCCAATTGATCTTACGCGTACTCTTACGCGAGGCTGATTCCGCACTTGACATATGGCTTGTACCATATATGCGGTCTAGGGATGTATGTGTCTCTTACTTTAATTTATATAGCATACGCAACGGGTGTCCTGGTAGAGGTGGTGTAGTAGAGACAATTATCTAATCAATGTTGTGGTTGAAAGTTCGTAGGTAAGAACGGTTCTTTCGCAAAAATCCTAACAACCACGTAAAATTTGCAAGAGCTAAGATAGATCCATCTAGCTTTATGTTGCAAGGGCCCTAGTCATATGATATGGTCATGAAGTTAAGTAACTTTACCTTGTTGTTGCTAAGTTTTAGTAGTAGTTAATCAATAGTGATGAGCAATCAACTGGAGGAGCCATATCCTTGGCGCCACACCAAGGCAATGGATGGAGATCACTGCACAATAATGAAAACCTCCTATCATATTAGACATTACATATGATGTAGATACCTTAATGTATTTTGTTTGTAGCTAGTGTTAGATACTTGATGGTAGCTTTAAATAAGATGATCCCTAAATTAATACCAATAAAAATGTTCTCTCTTAGTGTGCACCACCAAGAAAGTTCGTCGTACATGTGGGTGTAAGCCACGGTTGCACAACAAATACAATAATGTTAATTTGGTGAGCTTAGCATGTACAGACATGATCTCGGAACACGGGAGATTGCAAGATCGAGCATGAGTCACATGAATGTGATCGATATTTTGATGTCCACCTTTACAACTATGCCGCCTAATGTGACGATCAGGGATGGTGTAGTGAATGAGAGTCCTGTAATCACTGAAACATTCTTAGGGATGATAGTTTTGGTGGAGCGCATTTGTAATTTGATCATAACACTTGAACTCATATATTGTAAACTTAATCTAAGAGCATCTCCACCCGCGCCCCCCAAAGCGTCCCCAAACGGCGCCGGATTTATCGTTTGGGGAACATGTTTCGTTCGTGTCGCGTTTGGGGGACATCGCTCCCCAGCCGCGTCCCCCAAACAAAAATTTAGATATTTAAAATTTAAACGAAAACAACTAAATTCATTCAAACTTGCTATATATTACATGGATTTGAACAAAATTCGATAAAATTTAAACTAAACCCTAATCTAGTAGTACTTGCGGCGGCCATAAGGGTCGTAGTACTGGTAGAAGTTGTACATATCATCGACGACAACGTCCTGCTTGCCATGCTCGTCGGGCTCGTCGACGGGCTCGTCCTTCACTGCGCCGCTTGGTCCAGCCTCGCCGCCGTCGGTGAGGTCGACGAGCGGCTTCCCGGTGTCGCAGATGGACATGGTGATCGCCAAGTTGAGGTCGCCCCTCCAAGCATCCTTATCGTTCAGCGACGCCGCGTACGTCGCCTGCAGCCCTAGACAGTCGTCGGGGTCATCGCTACTAGCAATGAGGCGTTGCTGGCGCTCGTACTCCCTAGCTGCGCCGCCTTCACGCCTTCCTCGTCGTCCTGCTCCTCCTTCACCTCCGACGCGCCTGTGCTGCTGATGGTTGTCGCTGTTGCTGCCGCGCCTCGGATTGACGGGCGGCGTCGCGAACTTCGGCTCGTCCTTCACCTCACGCTTAGGCACGGTGTAGGGCGCGGCACGGTGCGACGAAGGCGCTGATGTCTACGGGAGCTTCTATTCTTGTAGACAGTGTTGGGCCTCCAAGAACAGAGGTTTGTAGAACTACTCCCTCCTCATGGGAGACAGCAGCGTTGATGAAGATGGCGGTGGTGTCGATGGAGAAACCTTCCGGGGGCACTTCCCCGTCCCGGCGGCGTGCCGGAACAGAGACTCCTGTCCCCCAGATCTTGGCTTCGCGATGGCGGCGGCTCTGGATGGTTTCTCGTACCGTGGCTTTTTCGTATCGAGGTTTTAGGTCGAGGGGCTTCTTATAGGCGAAGAGGCGGCGCCAGAAGGTCAACGAGGCGACGACACCACAGGGGGGCATGGGCCACCCCTGGGCCGCGCCGGCCTATCACCTGGGGGGCCTGTGTCCCCTCTCTGGCGGCTCTCGGGTGTTCTGGATGCTTCCGGGGATTCTAAGATGCTGGGCGTTGATTTTATCCGATTCCGAGAATATTTCCTTACTAGGATTTCTGAAACCAAAAACAGCAGAAAACAGCAACTGGCCCTTCGGCATCTCGTCAATAGGTTAGTTCCGGAAAATGCATAAATATGACATAAAGTGTGCATAAAACATGTAGATATCATCAATAATGTGGCATGGAACATAAGAAATTATCGATACGTCGGAGACGTATCAGCATCCCCAAGCTTAGTTTCTGCTCGTCCCGAGCAGGTAAACGATAACAAAGATAATTTCTGGAGTGACATGCCATCATAACCTTGATCATCCTATTGTAAGCATATGTAATGAATGCAGCGATCAAAACAATGTAAATGACATGAGTAAACAACTGAATCATATAGCAAAGACTTTTCATGAATAGTACTTCAAGACAAGCATCAATAAGTCTTGCATAAGAGTTAACTCATAAAGCAATAATTCAAAGTAAAGGCATTGAAGCAACACAACGGAAGATTAAGTTTCAGCGGTTGCTTTCAACTTGTAACATGTATATCTCATGGATATTGTCAATGTAAAGTAATATAACAAGTGCAATATGCAAGTATGTAGGAATCAATGCACAGTTCACACAAGTGTTTGCTTCTTGAGATGGAGAGAAATAGGTGAACTGACTCAACAATAAAAATAAAAGAAAGGCCCTTCGCAGAGGGAAGCATTGATTGCTATATTTGTGCTAGAGCTTTGGCTTTGCAAACAAGAAACCAAATTTGTCAACGGTAGTAATAAAGCATATGTGTTATGTAAATTATATCCTACAAGTTGCAAGCCTCATGCATAGTATACTAATAGTGCCCGCACCTTGTCCTAATTAGCTCGGATTACCTGGATTATCATTGCAATGCATATGTTTTAACCAAGTGTCACAAATGGGTACCTCTATGCCGCCTGTACAAAGGTCTAAGGAGAAAGCTCGCATTGGATTTCTCGCTATTGATTATTCTCAACTTAGACATCCATACCGGGACAACATAGACAACAGATAATGGACTCCTCTTTTATGCATAAGCATTCAACAATTATTAATTTTCTCATATGAGATTGAGGATATTTGTCCAAAACTGAAACTTCCACCATGGGTCATGGCTTTAGTTAGCGGCCCAATGTTCTTCTCTAACATTATGCATGCTCTAACCATTCTAGCGGTAAATCTCCCTTACTTCAGACAAGACGGACATGCATAGCAACTCACATGATATTCAACAAAGAGTAGTTGATGGCGTCCCCAGAAACATGGTTATCGCACAACAAGCAACTTAATAAGAGATAAAGTGCATAAGTACATATTCAATACCACAATAGTTTTTAGGCTATTTGTCCCATGAGCTATATATTGCAAAGATGAAGAATGGAAATTTTAAAGGTAGCACTCAAGCAATTTACTTTGGAATGGCGGAGAAATACCATGTAGTAGGTAGGTATGGTGGACACAAATGGCATAGTGGTTGGCTCAAGGATTTTGGATGCATGAGAAGTATTCCCTCTCGATACAAGGCTAGCAAGGTTTATTTGAAACAAACACAAGGATGAAGCGGTGCAGCAAAACTCACATAAAAGACATATTGTAAACATTATAAGACTCTACACCATCTTCCTTGTTGTTCAAACTCTTACTAGAAATTATCTAGACCTTAGAGAGACCAATTATGCAAACCAAATTTTAGCAAGCTCTATGTATTTCTTCATTAATAGGTGCAAAGTATATGATGCAAGAGCTTAAACATGAGCACAACAATTGCCAAGTATCAAGTTATTCAAGACATTTTACCAATTACTACATGTAGCATTTCCCAATTCCAACCATATAACAATTTAACGAAGAAGAAACTTCGCCATGAATATTATGAGTAAAGCCTAAGGACATTGATACGTCTCCGACGTATCGATAATTTCTTATGTTCCCTGCCACATTATTGATGTTATCTACATGTTTTATGCACACTTTATGTCATATTCGTGCATTTTCTGGAACTAACCTATTAACAAGATGCCGAAGTGCCAGTTCCTGTTTTCTGCTGTTTTTGGTTTCAGAAATCCTAGTAACGAAATATTCTCGGAATCGGACGAAATCAACGCCCAGGTTCCTATTTTTCCCGGAACCATCCAGAACACCCGAGAGCCGCCAGAGGGGAGCCCTGGGGGCCCCACACCACACCCTGGCGCGGCCAGAGGGGGGGCCGCGCCGCCCTATGGTGTGGGCCCCCCAGAAGCCCTCCTGCGCCGCCTCTTCGCCTATATAAAGCCTCCGTCGCGAAAACCCTGATGCGTTCGACGAAAACCACAGAAACCTTCCAGAGCCGCCGCCATCGCGAGGCCAAGATCTGGGGGACAGGAGTCTCTGTTCCGGCACGCCGCCGGAGCGGGGAAGTGCCCCCGGAAGGCTTCTCCATCGACACCGCTGCCATCTCCATCGCCATCTTCATCACCACTGCTGCTCCCATGAGGAGGGAGTAGTTCTCCATCGAGGCTCGGGGCTGTACCGGTAGCTATGTGGTTCATCTCTCTCCCATGTACCTCAATACAATAATCTCATGAGCTGCTTTACATGATTGAGATTCATATGAGTTTGTATCACAATTTATCTATGTGCTACTCTAGCAAAGTTATTAAAGTAGTTCTATTCCTCCTGCACGTGTGTAAAGGTGACAGTGTGTGCACCGTGTTAGTACTTGGTTTATGCTATGATCATGATCTCTTGTAGATTGCGAAGTTAACTATTGCTATGATAATATTGATGTGATCTATTCCTCCTACATATGCATGAAGGTGACAGTGTGCATGCTATGCTAGTACTTGGTTTAGTCTTTTGATCTATCTTACACTAAAGGTTACTAAAATATGAGCATTATTGTGGAGCTTGTTAACTCCGGCATTGAGGGTTCGTATAATCCTACGCAATGTGTTCATCATCCAACAAAAGTGTAGAGTATGCATTTATCTATTCTGTTATGTGATCAATGTTGAGAGTGTCCACTAGTGAAAGTGTAATCCCTAGGCCTTGCTCCTAAATACTGCTATCGCTGCTTGTTTCTTGTTTCTTTGCGTTACTACTGCTGCAATACTACCACCATCAACTACACGCCATCAAGCTATTTTCTGGCACCGTTGCTACTGCTCATACTTATTCATACCACCTGTATTTCACTATCTCTTCGCCGAACTAGTGCACCTATTAGGTGTGTTGGGGACACAAGAGACTTCTTGCTTTGTGGTTGCAGGGTTGCATGAGAGGGATATCTTTGACCTCTTCCTCCCTGAGTTCGATAAACCTTGGGTGATCCACTTAAGGGAAAACTTGCTGCTGTTCTACAAACCTCTGCTCTTGGAGGCCCAACACTGTCTACAGGAAAGGAGGGGAACGTAGACATCAAGCACTTTTCAGGCGCCGTTGCCGGGGAGGAAAGGTAAAAGGTACTCACACTCCGGACCTCGGCTACCAAGCTATTTTCCGCCATTGTAAGTACTCGAAGCTATTTCCTTTAGATCCTGCAATTGCAACTTTTTGTTTCTTGTTTACACTAGTTAGGCATAATGGAAAACAACAAAAAAATTGGTGAGCTTTTTAGTCTTTTTCCTGATTTAGAATTGTTTGATGCAAAAATTAAAAAACCTATGGAACCTTATTTGCATGCTAGTAGTGATGTTATTAGTATGAATGCAATTACTGCTAATGCTATGGAGAAGTCTAAGCTTGGGGAAGCTAGTTTTTGTGATCTTTTAAGCTTCACATCTATAGGGGAGAAAATTTGTTCGATAATGCTTTATCTCCCATATGCGATAACTCTAATGATGCTTCGATATTTTGAATCCACCTGCTGAAAGTATTCAGTATAAAATACCTATGAAAATTATTGAACGTGTTATGGACAACCACTATAAAGGGGATGGAACTGTCCATCCTAGAGATCATTTACTGTTTTTGCACGAATTATGCGGGTTATTCAAGTGTGCAGGTATCTCTATGGATGAAGTGAAGAAGAAGCTATTCTCCGTTTCGCTGTCTGGTAAAGCGGCACATTGGTATAAATTGTTGGAGAATAGACATTCTCTTGGTTGGGAGGAAATTGCATCTCTCTTTTATTCTAAATTTTATCCTCCTCATGAAGTGCATATTGATAGGAATTATATTTATAACTTTTATCCTCGTGATGGAGAGAGTATTTCTCAAGCGTGGGGGAGATTGAAGTCACTAATGCTCAAATGTCCAATTAATTAGCTAACCAGTAATGTTATTTTTAATAATTTTTATGCGAGGCTTTCAGGACAACACAAGGACTATCTGGACGCGTGTTCGGAAGGATCTTTCACAAGCAAAGAGGTTGAAGCTAGGTGGGACCTTCTTGATCGGATTGAGGACAACGCTGAAGGATGGGAGAACGACAAAGGTAAAGAGTCAGGTATAAATTATGATTATGAATGCATTGAAGCTTTTATGGATACCGATAAATTTCGAAATATGAGTGCTACTTATGGTCTTGACTCTCAAGTTGCTGCAAATCTTTATAAAGCCTTTGCTTCTCATTTTGAATTGCCTAAAAATAATTTTGATAAGTATCATGAACCTTTCAAAGAGGCTTGCATGAAGAATGAAATTGTTGTTAATTATTGCAATAAGCATGCTCAAACTCCTAAAAATGCTATTTCTTATAAGCATGTTAATTTTTGTGGAATGCATAGGCCTTGCGGAATTAATCAAGTCAAAGATGAATATTGCATCCATCATATTAATGAAAAAACTAGAAAGTGGTTTAGGGCTCTAGATGATCTTGGTAAAAAAGTTTGTGCCCTCTATCCTTTTATTTGTGAAGTTTGCCATGAAGTGGGTCATTTTAATTTTCAATGCTCCTCCAATGATAATTTGAACCCAATGAGTGCTGCAAATTTGTATTGTGATGATGAAATTACTCCTAATCAGCATGATGAACTTACTTTATTTTTGGGGTGTGAAGAACTGTCGAGAAAAATCTCTTTGTTACATATGAGTGATCTTGATATTGATGATGTCCTGCATGGGTGTTTTTCTTATTGCATTGATAATAGCCATACAAATACTTACATACAAAATATTTTAGAAGATGACACCTTGCCAAAATATGATAGGACCGTGTGTTTTCAACTAATTAATGAAAAGGAGGGATCCTCCCAAGTTTCTTCTATTGTTTCTGAAAGTAAATCAGGTTATGCGGACGAGCCACTCCTTCAAGCCTCTTCCTCCTAAAGAAGGGAACGAGGAGAAGGAAGAGAAGAAGAAGAAGAAGGGAACGAAGAAGAAGAAGAAGAAGGAGAATAAAAAGAAAGAGGTAACGGCGTATCCCCGCGTGAATGAGATAACGCTAGGTAACCGTAAGTATGTTGCTCCTAATGATTATTGTGATAATGAATCTGAATACGATGATCTTCCTATGCCCTTTACATACATTAGCAATCATGATTTGAATGAACACACTACTTTTGATATTGCAAATCTCTGGGAAACTAATTCTGAAAATGATGATAATAATTGCCATAGTGTCGGTGCTATCCATGCTTCCTCCCATAATAATATAGAAAGCTGTAAGCTTGGGGAAGAGGTGTTTGAAAATCCTTTTGCTACTGATCATTATGTGTTTGATACATCTCCTTCTAATAACAATGATGGTATGGTTATAGATAAACCGACTGTGAAAGATAACTATTCTATTTCTTATGATGACACTGTGCCTCCGATCTTTGATGATTATTATAAAGAATGCTATGATATAGGTTATAATTATCCTTATGAAACTTGTCATAGTCATGATTGGATTACCAAAAACAATTCTTTTAATATGCAACTTGTTTACCATGTTCAAATTCTTGATAATAATCTTGCTCCAATTACTAATAATGAGAATAACTCTTCTTATGCCAAAATTAATGATACTTCTATGCATATGAACCATGATAAGAATGTTTTAAGTGATGGGTATATTGTGGATTTCATCAATGATGCTACTGAAAGTTATTATGAGAGAGGGAAATATGGTTATATGCATCTTAATAATATTAAGTTTCCCCTCTTTATGTTGAGAATCTTGAAGTTACTCGTGTTTTATCCTCTTATGCTTGTCACTTTGTTCTTCATGAATTCATTTGTGTACAAGATTCCTCTTCATAGGAAGCATGTTAGACTTAAATTTGTTTTGAATTTGCCTCTTGAAGCTCTCTTTTGCTTCAAATACTATTTCCCGCGAATGGATTATTAAAACTGCTGAGCCCATCTTAATGGCTATAAAGAAAGAACTTCTTGGGAGATAACCCATGTGTTATTTTGCTACAGTACTTTGTTTTATATTTGTGTCTTGGAAGTTGTTTACTACTGTAGCAACCTCTCCTTATCTTAGTTTTGTGTTTTGTTGTGCCAAGTAAAGCCGTTGATAGAAAAGTAAGTACTAGATTTGGATTACTGCACAGTTCCAGATTTCTTTGCTGTCACGAATCTGGGTCCACCTTCCTGTAGGTAGCTCAGAAAATTAAGCCAATTTACGTGCATGATCCTCAGATATGTACGCAACTTTCATTCAATTTGAGCATTTTCATTTGAGCAAGTCTGGTGCCATTTTAAAATTCGTCAATACGAACTGTTCTGTTTTGACAGATTCTGCCTTTTATTTCGCATTGCCTCTTTTGCTATGTTGGATGAATTTCTTTGATCCACTAATGTCCAGTAGCATTATGCAATGTCCAGAAGTGTTAAGAATGATTGTGTCACCTCTGAATATGTCAATTTATATTGTGCACTAACCCTCTAATGAGTTGTTTCGAGTTTGGTGTGGAGGAAGTTTTCAAGGGTCAGGAAAGGAGGATGATATACTATGATCAAGAAGAGTGAAGAGTCTAAGCTTGGGGATGCCCCGGTGGTTCATCCCTGCATATTTCAAGAAGACTCAAGCGTCTAAGCTTGGGGATGCCCAAGGCATCCCCTTCTTCATCGACAACATTATCAGGTTCCTCCCCTGAAACTATATTTTTATTCCATCACATCTTATGTACTTTACTTGGAGCGTCGGTTTGTTTTTATTTTTGTTTGTGTTTGAATAAATTGGATTACATCATGCTTGTGTGGGAGAGAGACACGCTCCGCTGGTTCGTATGAACACATGTGTTCTTAGCTCATAATATTCATGGCGAAGTTTCTTCTTCGTTAAATTGTTATATGGTTGGAATTGGAAAATGATACATGTAGTAATTGCTATAAATGTCTTGGGTAATGTGATACTTGGCAATTGTTGTGCTCATGATTAAGCTCTTGCATCATATGCTTTGCACCCATTAATGAAGAAATACATAGAGCATGCTAAAATTTGGTTTGCATAATTAGTCTCTCTAAGGTCTAGATAATTTCTAGTATTGAGTTTGAACAACACGGAAGACGGTGTAGAGTCTTATAATGTTTACAATATGTCTTTTATGTGAGTTTTGCTGCACCAGTTCATCCTTGTGTTTGTTTCAAATAACCTTGCTAGCCTAAACCTTGTATCGAGAGGGAATACTTCTCATGCATCCAAATCCTTGAGCCAAACAACACTATGCCATTTGTGTCCACCATACCTACCTACTACATGGTATTTTCCGCCATTCCAAAGTAAATTGCTTGAGTGCTACCTTTAAAATTCCATCATTCACCTTTGCAATATATAGCTCATGGGACAAATAGCTTAAAAACTATTGTGGTATTGAATATGTAATTATGCACTTTATCTCTTATTAAGTTGCTTGTTGTGCGATAACCATGTTCACTGGGGACGCCATCAACTATTCATTGTTGAATTTCATGTGAGTTGCTATGCATGTCCGTCTTGTCTGAAGTAAGAGAGATCTACCACCCTATGGTTAAGCATGCATATTGTTAGAGAAGAACATTGGGCCGCTAACTAAAGCCATGATCCATGGTGGAAGTTTCAGTTTTGGACATATATCCTCAATCTCATATGAGAAAATTATTAATTGTTGTTACATGCTTATGCATAAATGAGGAGTCCATTATCTGTTGTCTATGTTGTCCCGGTATGGATGTCTAAGTTGAGAATAATCAATAGCGAGAAATCCAATGCGAGCTTTCTCCTTAGACCTTTGTACAGGCGGCATAGAGGTACCCCTTTGTGACACTTGGTTAAAACATGTGCATTGCGATGATCCGGTAGTCCAAGCTAATTAGGACAAGGTGCGGGCACTATTAGTATACTATGCATGAGGCTTGCAACTTGTAAGATATAATTTACATGATACATATGCTTTATTACTACCGTTGACAAAATTGTTTCATGTTTTCAAAATCAAAGCTCTAGCACAAATATAGCAATCGATGCTTTTCCTCTATGGAGGACCATTCTTTTACTTTCAATGTTGAGTCAGTTCACCTATTTCTCTCCATCTCAAGAAGCAAACACTTGTGTGAACTGTGCATTGATTCCTACATACTTGCATATTGCATTTGTTATATTACTCTATGTTGACAATATCCATGAGATATACATGTTACAAGTTGAAAGCAACCGCTGAAACTTAATCTTCCTTTGTGTTGCTTCAATACTTTTACTTTGAATTATTGCTTTATGAGTTAACTCTTATGCAAGACTTATTGATGCTTGTCTTGAAGTGCTATTCATGAAAAGTCTTTGCTTTATGATTCAGTTGTTTACTCATGTCATATACATTGTTTTGATCGCTGCATTCACTACATATGCTTTACAAATAGTATGATCAAGATTATGATGGCATGTCACTCCAGAAATTATCTGTGTTATCGTTTTACCTGCTCGGGACGAGCAGAACTAAGCTTGGGGATGCTGATACGTCTCCGACGTATTGATAATTTCTTATGTTCCCTGCCACATTATTGATGTTATCTACATGTTTTATGCACACTTTATGTCATATTCGTGCATTTTCTGGAACTAACCTATTAACAAGATGCCGAAGTGCCAGTTCCTGTTTTCTGCTGTTTTTGGTTTCAGAAATCCTAGTAACGAAATATTCTCGGAATCGGACGAAATCAACGCCCAGGTTCCTATTTTTCCCGGAACCATCCAGAACACCCGAGAGCCGCCAGAGGGGAGCCCTGGGGGCCCCACACCACACCCCGGCGCGGCCAGGGGGCGCGCCGCCCTATGGTGTGGGCCCCCGTAAGCCCTCTGCGCCGCCTCTTCGCCTATATAAAGCCTCCGTCGCGAAAACCCCGATGCATTCGACGAAAACCACGAAACCTTCGAGCCGCCGCCATCGCGAGGCCAAGATCCGGGGACAGGAGTCTCTGTTCCGGCACGCCGCCGGAGCGGGGAAGTGCCCCCGGAAGGCTTCTCCATCGACACCGCTGCCATCTCCATCGCCATCTTCATCACCGCTGCTGCTCCCATGAGGAGGGAGTAGTTCTCCATCGAGGCTCGGGGCTGTACCGGTAGCTATGTGGTTCATCTCTCTCCCATGTACCTCAATACAATAATCTCATGAGCTGCTTTACATGATTGAGATTCATATGAGTTTGTATCACAATTTATCTATGTGCTACTCTAGCAAAGTTATTAAAGTAGTTCTATTCCTCCTGCACGTGTGTAAAGGTGACAGTGTGTGCACCGTGTTAGTACTTGGTTTATGCTATGATCATGATCTCTTGTAGATTGCGAAGTTAACTATTGCTATGATAATATTGATGTGATCTATTCCTCCTACATATGCATGAAGGTGACAGTGTGCATGCTATGCTAGTACTTGGTTTAGTCTTTTGATCTATCTTACACTAAAGGTTACTAAAATATGAGCATTATTGTGGAGCTTGTTAACTCCGGCATTGAGGGTTCGTGTAATCCTACGCAATGTGTTCATCATCCAACAAAAGTGTAGAGTATGCATTTATCTATTCTGTTATGTGATCAATGTTGAGAGTGTCCACTAGTGAAAGTGTAATCCCTAGGCCTTGCTCCTAAATACTGCTATCGCTGCTTGTTTACTGTTTTACTGCGTTACTACTGCTGCAATACTACCACCATCAACTACACGCCATCAAGCTATTTTCTGGCACCGTTGCTACTGCTCATACTTATTCATACCACCTGTATTTCACTATCTCTTCGCCGAACTAGTGCACCTATTAGGTGTGTTGGGGACACAAGAGACTTCTTGCTTTGTGGTTGCAGGGTTGCATGAGAGGGATATCTTTGACCTCTTCCTCCCTGAGTTCGATAAACCTTGGGTGATCCACTTAAGGGAAAACTTGCTGCTGTTCTACAAACCTCTGCTCTTGGAGGCCCAACACTGTCTACAGGAAAGGAGGGGGAACGTAGACATCAGACATATTTGTCCATATGCAACAGCGGAGCGTGTCTCTCTCCCACACAAAGAATGCTAGGATCCATTTTATTCAAACAAAAACAAAAACAAAAACAAACCGACGCTCCAAGCAAAGCACATAAGATGTGACCGAATAAAAATATAGTTTCAAGAGAAGGAACCTGATAATTTGTCGATGAAGAAGGGGATGCCTTGGGCATCCCCAAGCTTAGATGCTTGAGTCATCTTGAAATATGCAGGGATGAACCACCAGGGCATCCCCAAGCTTAGAGCTTTCACTCTTCTTGATCACATTGTATCATCCTCCTCTCTTGACCCTTGAAAACTTCCTCCACACCAAACTCGAAACAAACTCATTAGAGGGTTAGTGCATAATCAAAAATTCACATGTTAAGAGGTGACACAATCATTCTTAACACTTATGGACATTGCACAAAGCTACTGAAAGTCAATGGAATCGAAATATCCATCGAACATATCAAAACAGGCAATGCGAAATAAAAGGCAGAATCTGTCAAAACAGAACAGTTCGTAATGACGAATTTTATTGAGGCACCATACTTGCTCAAATGAAAATGCTCAAATTGAATGAAAGTTGCGTACGTATCTGAGGATCACTCACGTAAATTGGCATAATTTTGTGAGTTACCTACAGAGAATTTTGCCCAGATTCGTGACAGCAAACAAATCTGTTTCTGCGCAGTAATCCAAATCTAGTATGAACCTTACTATCAACGACTTTACTTGGCACAACAATGCACAAAACTAAGATAAGGAGAGGTTGCTACAGTAGTAACAACTTCCAAGACTCAAATATAAAATAAAGGTACTGTAGCAAAATGAACACATGGGTTATCTTCCAAGAAGTTCTTTCTTTATAGCCATTAAGATGGGCTCAGCAGTTTTAATGATGCACTCGCAAGAAATAGTAGTTGAAGCAAAAGAGAGCATCAAGAAGCAAATTAAAAATACATTTAAGTCTAACATGCTTCCTATGAAAAGGAATCTTGTAAATAAACAAGTTCATGAAGAGCAAAGTAACAAGCATAGGAAGATAGAACAAGTGTAGCTTCAAAAATTTCAGCACATAGAGAGGTGTTTTAGTAACATGAAAATTTCTACAACCATATCTTCCTCTCTCATAATAATGTCCAGTAGCATCATGAGCAAACTCAACAATATAACTATCACATAAAGCATTCTTATCATGAGCCTCATGCATAAAATTATTACTCTCCACATAAGCATAGTCAATTTTATTAGTAATAGCGGGAGCAAATTCAACGAAGTAGCTATCATTATTATTCTCATCATCAAATATAGGAGGCATATTGTAATCATAATCAAATTTATCCTCCATAACAGGCGGCACCAAAAGGCTACTATCATTATAATCATCATATATAGGAGGCAAAGTATCATCAAAGTAAATTTTCTCCTCAATGCTTGGGGGACTAAAAGGATCATGCTCATCAAAACCAGCTTCCCCAAGCTTAGAATTTTCCATAGCATTAGCAACAATAGTGTTCAAAGCATTCATATTAATAACATTCCCATTAGCATGCATATAAAGTTCCATGGGTTTTTTAATTCTCTCTTCAAATACATCATGTCCTAATTCAAGATAAAGTTCATAAAGATCTCTCATATTTTTGTTGTTTTCCATTATGCCTAACTAGTGTAAACAAGAAACAAAAAGATGCAATTGCAGGATCTAAAGGAAATAGCTTCGAGCACACACACAATGGCGCTAGAAAAGTACTGTTACCTGGAACCGGAGTATGAGTGCCTTTTACCTTTCCTCCCCGGCAACGGCGCCAGAAAAGTGCTTGATGTCTACGGGAGCTTCTATTCTTGTAGACAGTATTGGGCCTCCAAGAGCAGAGGTTTGTAGAACAGCAGCAAGTTTCCCTTAAGTGGATCACCCAAGGTTTATCGATCTCAGGGAGGAAGAGGTCAAAGATATCCCTCTCAAGCAACCCTGCAACCACAAAGCAAGAAGTCTCTTGTGTCCCCAACACACCTAATAGGTGCGCTAGTTCGGCGAAGAGATAGTGAAATACAGGTGGTATGAATAAATATGAGCAGTAGCAACGGCACCAGAAAAGTGCTTTGCTGTCCAGGACTGGCGTGTGGTTGATGGTGGTAATATTGCGGGAAGTACAGATGCAGTAAAACAGTAAACAAGCAGCGATAGCAGTATTTAGGAACAAGGCCTAGGGATCATACTTTCACTAGTGGACACTCTCAACATTGATCACATAACAGAATAAATAGAAAGATGCTAGACTCTACAATCTCTTGTTGGATGATGAACACCACTAACTGTGTAGGATTACACGAACCCTCAATGCCGGAGTTAACAAGCTCCACAATTTTCGATGTTCATATTTAAATAACCTTAGAGTGCATGACAGATCAACATAACCAAACCAAGTACTAACATAGCATGCACACTGTCACCTTCACGCTACGAAAGGAGGCATAGATCACATCAATACCATCATAGCAATAGTTAACTTCATAATCTACAAGAGATCACAATCATAGCCTACGCCAAGTACTACACGATGCACACACTGTCACCATTACACCGTGCAGGAGGAATAAACTACTTTAATAACATCACTAGAGTAGCACATAGATGAATTGTGATACAAAACACATTGCAATCATAAAGAGATATAAATAAGCACTTCACTATGCTCTTCATAACAGTGAATAAGTATTCTGTGAAATATAGCCTAAGAGACACACACGGTGCACACACTGTCACCTTTACACACGTGGGACAAGGAGTCTCCGGAGATCACATAAGTAAAATCCACTTGACTAGCATAATGACATCTAGATTACAAGCATCATCATATGAATCTCAATCATGTAAGGCAGCTCATGAGATTATTGTATTGAAGTACATAGGGAGAGAGATGAACCACATAGCTACCGGTACAGCCCTTAGCCTCGATGGAGAACTACTCCCTCCTCATGGGAGACAGCAGCGTTGATGAAGATGGCGGTGGTGTCGATGGAGAAGCCTTCCGGGGGCACTTCCCCGTCCCGGCGGCGTGCCGGAACAGAGACTCCTGTCCCCCAGATCTTGGCTTCGCGATGGCGGCGGCTCTGGATGGTTTCTCGTACCGTGGCTTTTTCGTATCGAGGTTTTAGGTCGAGGGGCTTCTTATAGGCGAAGAGGCGGCGCCAGAAGGTCAACGAGGCGACGACACCACAGGGGGGCGCGGGCCACCCCTGGGCCGCGCCGGCCTATCACCTGGGGGGCCTGTGTCCCCTCTCTGGCGGCTCTCGGGTGTTCTGGATGCTTCCGGGGATTCTAAGATGCTGGGCGTTGATTTCGTCCGATTCCGAGAATATTTCCTTACTAGGATTTCTGAAACCAAAAACAGCAGAAAACAGCAACTGGCCCTTCGGCATCTCGTCAATAGGTTAGTTCCGGAAAATGCATAAATATGACATAAAGTGTGCATAAAACATGTAGATATCATCAATAATGTGGCATGGAACATAAGAAATTATCGATACGTCGGAGACGTATCAGGCGCCGGCTCGGACGAAGAAGAGTTGGAGGCTCGGCTGCCAGCGTGCTGCGGACGTAGGAGATGGTGGCAGCGACGGCGTCATCTCGCGCCTGGGCACGCCATTGTGGATGCCGTCGACGACGTGCTCGAGGGTGCATCCGGGAACACCCTAGAAGCGGAGGCGTCCCTCCCTGTTCCAGCTGTTCCACCGGCCAATGAGGCCGTCAGTGTTGTTCATCTCGGTGTCATGCTGCGCCTGGAAGTAGTCCACCCATGAGGCGTCGTTGCTGGTGGGCGCCCAGGTTGGATCGACGCGCTCCTCGGCGGTGAGGCATGCCCACCGGGTCCTGATCGCGTCCCTCCAGCGCTCTGTGCCCGGTAGCAGCGACGGCGGGACGCTGATGCCGCTGACGGCCATCCTCCACCCACCGCTGCTTCGCAGGCGCATGTCCGGCGGGACAGGATATCCCGCGCGGTATAGCGCCCACGCCTCCGCCACGGTGAAGCTGTCGTGGCCGAAGCCGTTCGCCACGGCGCTCTTGCGGGAAAACGACATTGGAGCGGCGAGGAGGGAGGAGATTGGGAGCGGTGAGCTTGGGAGCGGCGAGGGACGGGGAGATTGGGAGCGGCGAGAGATTAGAGCGGCGAGTTTGGAATGGGGAAGGGAGGAGGGGCACTCTTAATGCACAGCGGCGCAGGAGAAGAGGTAGCGGAGCGTTGGCCGCAATAAACGCTGGCGCGGATGGCCACGCTGCCATGCAACTCGCCGTCGTGTGATAACCCACAAGTATAGGGGATCGCAACAGTCTTCGAGAGAAGTAAAACCCAAATTTATTGATTCGACACAAGGGGAGGTAAAGAATACTTATAAGCCTTAACAACTGACTTGTCAATTCAGCTGCACCTGGAAAAACACTAGTAACAGGGGTGATGTGAAAGCAGCAGTAATATGAGAGCAATAGTAACAGTAACACAGCAGCAGTAACAGTAACACAGAGGCAATGGCACCAGAAAATAGTTGATACTACTTCCAATGTCATATAGGAACGAGTATATGATGATGAGAGATGGACCGGGGTTCCCAGCTATCTACACTAGTGGTAACTCTCCAATAACAAGTGACAAGTGTTGGGTGAACAAATTACAGTTGGACAATTGATAGGATTGAAATAGCATTAAGACAGAACATCAAGATTATTAATCATGTATGCATGTTTTCCATATATAGTCATACGTGCTCCGCAATGAGAAACTTGCATAACATCTTTTGTCCTACCAGCCGGTGGCAGCCGGGCCTCAAGGGAATCTACTGGCAATTAAGGTACTCCTTTTAATAGAGCACCGGAGCAAAGCATTAACACTTGGTGAAAACATGTGATCCTCATATCACAGCCTTCCCCTCCGGTTGTCCCAATTTCTGTCACTTTGGGGCCTCGGGTTCCGGACAGCAATATGTGCAAACAACTTGTAGATACAATCTAAGCAATAAGTATAGAGCTTAAATCTAAGATCATGCCACTCGTGCACTAGTGACAAGCATTAAACACAACAAGATTGCAGCAACAATAACTTCACAAACTTTATAGATAGACTCATAATGTAACAATCCATCGAATCCCAACAAACACAACACCGATACATCAGATGGATCTCAATCATGTAAGGCAGCTCATGAGATCATTGTATTGAAGTACATGGGAGAGAGAGTACCAACTAGCTACTTCTAGAACCCGTAGTCCATGGGAGAACTACTCACGGAGCATGATGGAGGCGGTGGCGTCGATGGAGATGGCTTCCGGGGGCACTTCCCCGTCCTGGTGGCGTGCCAGAACAGAGATTTTGTCCCCGAATTGGAGTTTTGCGATGGCGGCGGCCCCTGGAGTCTTTCTGGAATTTCGTCAATTCGTCTCGAGGTTTTAGGTCTCGAGGGACTTTATAGGCGAAGAGGCGGCACAAGGGGGTGCCTGGGGGGCCCACACCATAGGCTGGCGCGCCCCCCTTCTAGGCCGCGCCGCCCTGTGGTCTGGGAGCCCTGGGCCTCCCCTCCGACTCTCCTTCGGTGTTCTGGTCCGTCTCTGTGAAATATGATGTTTGGCCTTTGTTTCGTCGAATTCCGAGAATATTGCCCGAACAATCTTTCTGGAACCAAAAACAGTAGAAAACAGGAACTGGCACTTCGGCATCTTGTTAATAGGTTAGTTCCGGAAAATGCATGAAATCATTATAAAGTGTGAGCAAAACATGTAGGTATTGTCATAAAACTAGCATGGAACATCAGAAATTATAGATACGTTGGAGAAGTACCATCGTGCCCCCCCCCCCCCCCGTCTTCCAATCCGAGGCCAAGCGGTGGAAATGGAACCGCTCGGAGGGCGCGCGGCGCTGTACCAACTGGGGCCTGACGCCGCCGGGGAAACTCGCCCTCTACGCCAATAGCAGCGAGGGGTCTTCCTCCGGCACGTCCGGCCGTGCGCTTGCGCCGCCAGTCGCCGACAGCAGCAGCGAGGAGGAGAAGGAGGAGGCGCCGGTGCGCACCGTCCCCAATGAAGAGGAGGAGGCGACAACGATCAAACAAGTCTCCGTCATCTCGGAGGCCAAGGCGCGCGCGCGCTTCCGCCGCGCATCCGTGCGCGCTCTTACGAGGCGGCGCAGAAGGAGGCGGCCGTCGTCCGCCGCGGGAAGCAGGAGGTCATCGACCTCGACTCCGAGTAGGCCGCCAACGGCGTAGTCCTCCACCGCGCGTACATTTGGTCGCCGACAGGAGAAATAAACTAAGTTTAGGAGTTGGTCGCCGATGACCAGACTAAATGTAGTCTCTTTTGCGATCGCAACTATGCAAATATGCAACTATGTAGTTTGAATTTCACTTTTATAACTTATTTGCGATGATCAGTTACTGGCAAAATTTGAATTTGCGTTTTTGCTTTCCAAATACAGGTGTTGTTCTGCGCCACCTCCTAAACCGCTCACAATTTGATTTTGGAAGACTGAACTTCGTTTTTTCAGTTCCGAAGAATAAGGGTTCAGAGAGGCTCTTACTACTACTATGTCAACAGTTCTGAAAGCGCGCGCAATGGAGGTTGCTCGTAGCATCGACAACCATTTCTAGTCTTCCTATGTGCAGAAGTGAGGTTCTACCCAGTAGTAGCAGACTTGTGTGCATACAAGCATTATATGAACAGATTGGCAAAGGTGTTTTTTAAGCTGCACAGTAGGCTTTTCTACGGGATAATTTTATTTATTTTCGTTTTAACAGAGTTCAAAAAATACAAAAGGAGTTAGAGGATAGCTCCAGGACAAACAAGCTAAACTAGAGCTGAGCTAGAACTAAGTAGAAGCTTTCACATCCATTGTCACGTCCTTGAATTTTCTTTTGCATATGTATAAAGATTTGGTAAAATGCCCCTTGAAAAGGAAATCATTTGGGCATCTCCAGATAGACCAGCTGGCCAACATTATAATCTCCAAAGAGAAAGTTTGGTTGATGGCTTGCTTCAAACCGACAATAATATGCAACACTGGTTTCTGACGAAGGCGAGTAACATGAGGAGACCATCCTGGGCAGAGATAGTTCCAACACATGAAAGCAAAGGGGCATTCAAATTTTAAATAACAGCTCTACCGGGCCGCCAACCCCCGGGTCGCCAACCCTAGGCGGCTTGGGGGTGACCGTACCGCTGGCCTCCTCCTCCCCCGTCCCACTTTCCTGCCACCACCTGCACCTGAGATCCCGCCTGGCAAAGCCTGGGTGGCGACAACAGCGCGGGGGACGTCTCCGTGCGTGTGCGGCGGTGGCGTAAGGTTCCAGCAGCATCGACGTGTGGCCCTGCGGTGATGCGGCGGGGAGGTGCTGCAGGATCCCCATGCCAAGCGGGTATCAACTTCGATGGTCCTGGCTCGGCTGCCTCGCAACTCGCAAGGGAGGCGCTCCTGCAGGCGCGACTGTGAGCTCGGGGCCGATTCGGGCCCAACTGGTCTTTTGTGGGCCGGTGTTTATGGCTGTGGCGACAGGGATGCGCAGTGGTGGAGCCGGTAGCGCTTGCTCGCGGCGGCTAACTGGCACCATGGTTGTGTTGGCGACGGCGGTCTAGGCTTCGGTGTCTGTGGTGGTTCCGGTGGTGGTCGGCGCCCTTCTCCTACGTTGGTGTTCCTCTCCTCTCGGCGGCTTTGGCTCAAGCCAATGGTTATTATCTGTGCCCTCCATCTCCAGTCCAGCTTCGGCAGTCTTGTGGTCACAGTGATTGGCTGGGCGAAAGCCCTGCTTGGCGGATGCCAAAGCTGAGCACGGCTATGCCCGCGGGTGCCATTTCCCATCATATGCCGGGGAAACCCTAGGTCCGGCGACCGGACCAGACGGCGGCATCACCACGATGTCATTATCTTCTATTCCTCAGGGGAGTTGCCGATGCAACAATTGGAGACTAGGGCAATGAGGCGCTACCGGTGTTGGCTACAGCCCTGGGCTTGTGCTTCAGGAGCGTAATGCACTACGGGAAAAAACGACATTGCCGTGCAGCAAATCATTGACGTGCGCCCATGCACGTCAAAGACATATTTTCCGTGCGCAGCAAGCAGCACACGGCAAAGAAAATTTGCACGACAACTTCTGAAGGTCGCGCACGACAACGATGTACTGCACGACAAATTCTGAATGCAGCACACGGCAAAGAAATGTCGACGGCAAAGACTCAACACACCGTACGAAAAAGAAACACTGCACGACAAAGGCTCTGGGTGTTGTCGTGGTGCACCCTTTGCCGTGCGAGCAGCTAGGTTGCACGGCAACGTGGCCTTTGTCGTTCGTTTCTTTCTTTGCCGTGCGCCAACATACATTTTCTTTAATTTTCTTTCTATTTTATTTCATCTAATACTTTTATTTAATTTTTTAATTAGTTTTACTTTTTGATGACTATTTATTAGTGTTACTTAAGAAAATGTGCAATACAAAATTACTCTCCATGTTCATCCCCACATATAGCAGGGTTTCGGAGCAATCCGCGCTGCGGAAAATCTACTAAGTTTAGGGCTCGAAGCCTCCCCAGTTTAGGGTTTAGGGTTTAGGGCTGCTAATTTTGCACTATTACACCTTCCACCACACTTTCACACATATCATAGGTCCACAGGCAAGATTTGGTGGGATTCCGGTGCTCCGACAGTCGTTCTCCCCTCCTCCCCCAAAAACAGCGGTATGTGTGCCCCGGCGGGTTTGCCCCCTAGATTTCTCCGCGCGAGGGTGCACCAATGTACTTTTTCATTGTTTTAGATTTTTTTAGGACATATACACATGGAAAACCAAGATTGGTCCCCTTTGGCACATGGTAGCCTCCGACATACCCGCAGCTAGAGCCATTATCACACGAGGGTGTGCCCGATATACTGGTTAGGGTTAGGTTTAAGGTTAGAGTTAGGATTTAGGGGTAGGGCTAGGGTTTAGGGCCAAGGTTAGGATTTAGGGTTAGGTATAGGTTTAGGTTTAGGGTTAGGGTTAGGGTTTATGATGCAGGGTTTTGCAGCTCCCGTGTCAGCACGTGTAGTTAATGGTTGGGGTTCTAGGGGTTTAGGGCTCGAAGCCTCCCTGGTTTAGGGTTTAGGGTTTAGGGGAGATACTTTTGCGCCATTACACCTTCCACCACACTTTAACACATATGATAGGTCCACATGCAAGATTTGGTGGGATTCCGGTGCTCCGGCGGTCGTTCTCCCCCTCCTCCCCCAAAAAACAGCGGTATGTGTGCCCCGGCGGGTCTACCCCCTAGATTTCTCCGCGCGAGGGTGCACCAATGTACTTTTTCATTGTTTTAGGTTTTTTAGGGCATATACACATGGAAAACCAAGATTGGCCCCCTTTGGCACATGGTAGCCTCCGGCATACCCGCAGCTAGAGCCATTATCACACGAGGGTGTGCCTGATCTACTGGTTAGGGTTAGGGTTAGGATTTAGCGGTAGGGCTAGGGTTTAGGGTCAAGGTTAGGATTTGGGTTAGGTATAGGTTTAGGGTTTATGATGCAGGGTTTTGCAGCTCCTGTGTCAGCACGTGTAGTTAATGGTTCAGGGTCTAGGGGTTTAGGGCTCAAAGCCTCCCCAATCTAGGGTTTAGGGTTTAGGGGAGATAATTTTGCACCATTACACCTTCCATTACACTTTCACACATATGATAGGTCCACATGCAAGATTTGGTGGGATTCCGGTGCTCCGGCGGTCGTTCTCCCCCTCCTCCCCCCAAACAGTGGTATGTGTGCCTGATACGTCTCCGACGTATCGATAATTTCTTATGTTCCATGCCACATTATTGATGATATCTACATGTTTTATGCATACTTTATGTCATATTTATGCATTTTCCGGCACTAACCTATTTATGTCATATTTATGCATTTTCCGGCACTAACCTATTAAAGAAATCCTAGTAAGGAAATATTCTCGGAATTGGACGAAATCAACGCCCAGGGGCCTATTTTACCACGAAGCTTCCAGAAGACCGAAGAGGAGACGAAGTGGGGCCACGAGGTGGCCAGACACCAGGGCGGCGCGGCCCAAGCCCTGGCCGCGCCGGCCTGTCGTCTGGGCCCCTCGTGACGCCCCCTGACCTGCCCTTCCGCCTACTTATAGCCTTCGTCGCGAAACCCCCAGTACCGAGAGCCACGATACGGAAAACCTTCCAGAGACGCCGCCTCCGCCAATCCCATCTCGGGGGATTTAGGAGATCGCCTCCGGCACCCTGCCGGAGAGGGGATTCATCTCCCGGAGGACTCTGCACCGCCATGATCGCCTCCGGAGTGATGAGTGAGTAGTTCACCCCTGGACTATGGGTCCATAGCAGTAGCTAGATGGTTGTCTTCTCCTTATGTGCTTCATTGTCGGATCTTGTGAGCTGCCTAACATGATCAAGATCATCTATCTGTAATGCTATATGTTGTGTTTGTTGGGATCCGATGGATAGAGAATACTATGTTATGTTGATTATCAATCTATGTGTTGTTTATGATCTTGCATGCTCTCCGTTACTAGTAGATGCTTTGGCCAAGTTGATGCTTGTAACTCCAAGAGGGAGTATTTATGCTCGATAGTGGGTTCATGTCTCCGTGAATCTGGGGGAGTGACAGAAACCTCTAAGGTTATGGATGTGCTGTTGCCACAAGGGATAAAACATTGATGCTATGTCCGAGGATGTAGTTATTGATTACATTACGCACCATACTTAATGCAATTGTCTGTTGTTTTCAACTTAATACTGGAAGGGGTTCGGATGATAACCTGAAGGTGGACTTTTTAGGCATAGATGCATGCTGGATAGCGGTCTATGTACTTTGTCGTAATGCCCAATTAAATCTCACAATACTCATCATATCATGTATGTGCATGGTCATGCCCTCTCTATTTTTCAATTGCCCAACTGTAATTTGTTCACCCAACATGCTATTTATCTTATGGGAGAGACACCTCTAGTGAACTGTGGACCCCGGTCCATTCTTTTACATCGAATACAATCTACTGCAATACTTGTTCTACTGTTTTCTGCAAACAATCATCATCCACACTATACATCTAATCCTTTGTTACAGCAAGCCGGTGAGATTGACAACCTCACTCTTCGTTGGGGCAAAGTACTTTGGTTGTGTTGTGCAGGTTCCACGTTGGCGCTGGAATCCCTGGTGTTGCGCCGCAATACATCTCGCAGCCATCAACCTTCAACGTGCTTCTTGGCTCCTACTGGTTCGATAAACCTTGGTTTCTTACTGAGGGAAAACTTGCCGCTGTACGCATCACACCTTCCTCTTGGGGTTCCCAACGGACGCGTGCTGTACACGTATCAAGCAGATTTTCTGGCGCCGTTGCCGGGGAGATCAAGACACGCTGCAAGGGGAGTCTCCACAATCCAATCTCTTTACTTTGTTTTTGTCTTGCATTATTTTATTTAGTACTTTGTTCGTTGCACTCTATATTAAAAACACACAAAAAATTAGTTACTTGCATTTACTTTATCTAGTTTGCTTTATTTACTATTGCTAAAATGAGTAATCCTGAAGTTGAAGTTCGTGCGTTTAAGCAAAAAGGGGGAGAATGTTTAAAAGATGCTTGGTATAGAATTAGTGATGCCCATAATAGGTGCACTAAGAAACACTCCACCACTATCCTACTGAGGATTTTTATGTTGGTATCTCTAGCTGGAATAGGTATGTTCTTGATTGTCTCGCGGGAGGTAACTTCCTAGGTACTCCTGCCCTAGAAGCTAGTTGCATTATTGAAAGTTTATTTGGGATACCACCTGTTAATAAAGTTAAAATTGAAACCTCTCTTGAAGATGTCATGAAAAAGTTGGAAACCATAGAGCAAAACCTTCCGAGTATTGATATTACTTTGGGAGCATTACTTGATAGCACTGATAAACTTGATAAATCTCTAGGTGGAATTAATGAGAAAATTGCCATTTTGGAATCTTGTGCTATTCATGATAATCAAACCCAAAGGATTAGTGAACTTGAAGAGGCTATGGGAACATTGGGTTCAACCTTTTCATCTATAAAATTTAGAGAGAAAGCTTATGTGGGTAAGGAGCAAAAGTTCATGTATGTCTCTAAGGGGCCTAAACCAAAAAGCTATTATAGGCCTAAAATTGATAAATCTCTTAAAACCACTATAGATAAGGGAGCATCTAAGATATCCAATGGGACAAATTGTGAAAATTATGATGAAGGTGCATCGTCTCTTGATAGCACTTGATATACTCTTTCTGCGCCTAGCTGAAAGGCGTTAAAGAAAAGCGCTTATGGGAGACAACCCATGTTTTTACTACAGTACTTTTATTTTATATTTGAGTCTTGGAAGTTGTTACTACTGTAGCAACCTCTCCTTATCTTAGTTTTGTGCATTGTTGTGCCAAGTAAAGTCGTTGATAGTAAGGTTCATACTAGATTTGGATTACTGCGCAGAAACAGATTTCTTTGCTGTCACGAATCTGGGCCTAATTCTTTGTAGGTAACTCAGAAAATTATGCCAATTTACGTGAGTGATCCTCAGATATGTACGCAGCTTTAATTCAATTTGAGAATTTTCATTTGAGCAAGTCTGGTGCCTCAATAAAATTTGTCTTTACGAACTGTTCTGTTTTGACAGATTCTGCCTTTTATTTCGCATTGCCTGTTTTGCTATGCTTGATGGATTTTTCGATTCCATTGACTTTCAATAGCTTTGTGCAATGTCCAGAAGTGTTAAGAATGATTATGTCACCTCTGAACATGTAAATTTTAATTGTGCACTAACCCTCTAATGAGTTGTTTTGAGTTTGGTGTGGAGGAAGTTTTCAAGGATCAAGAGAGGGAGATGATACAACATGATCAAGGAGAGTGAAAGCTCTAAGCTTGGGGATGCCCCTGTGGTTCACCCCTGCATATATCAAGAAGACTCAAGCGTCTAAGCTTGGGGATGCCCAAGGCATCCCCTTCTTCATCGATAACATTATCAGGTTCCTCCCCTGAAACTATATTTTTATTCCATCACATCTTATGTACTTTGCCTGGAGCGTCGGTTTGTTTTCGTTTTTGTTTTGTTTGAATAAAATGGATCCTAGTATTCTTTGTGTGGGACAGAGACACGCTCCGCTGTTGCATATGGACAAATATGTCCTTAGGCTTTACTCGTAATATTCATGGCGAAGTTTCTTCTTCGTTAAATTGTTATATGGTTGGAATTGGAAAATGATACATGTAGTAATTGCTATAATGTCTTGGACAATGTGATACTTGGCAATTGTTGTGCTCATGTTTAAGCTCTTGCATCATATACTTTGCACCCATTAATGAAGAAATACATAGAGCATGCTAAAATTTGGTTTGCATAATTGGTCTCTCTAAGGTCTAGATAATTTCTAGTATTGAGTTTGAACAACAAGGAAGACGGTGTAGAGTCTTATAATGTTTACAATATGTCTTTTATGTGAGTTTTGCTGCACCGGTTCATCCTTGTGTTTGTTTCAAATAACCTTGCTAGCCTAAACCTTGTATCGAGAGGGAATACTTCTCATGCATCCAAATCCTTGAGCCAACCACTATGCCATTTGTGTCCACCAAACCTACCTACTACATGGTATTTCTCCGCCATTCCAAAGTAAATTGCTTGAGTGCTACCCTTAAAATTTCTATCTTTTACCTTTGCAATATATAGCTCATGGGACAAATAGCCTAAAAACTATTGTGGTATTGAATATGTACTTATGCACTTTATCTCTTATTAAGTTGCTTGTTGTGCGATAACCATGTTCCTGGGGACGCCATCAACTACTCTTTGTTGAATATCATGTGAGTTGCTATGCATGTTCGTCTTGTCTGAAGTAAGGGAGATTTACCGCTAAAATGGTTAGAGAATTGCATAATGTTAGAGAAGAACATTGGGCCGCTAACTAAATCCATGATCCATGGTGGAAGTTTCAGTTTTGGACAAATATCCTCAATCTCATATGAGAAAATTAATTGTTGTTGAATGCTTATGCATAAAAGAGGAGTCCATTATCTGTTGTCTATGTTGTCCCGGTATGGATGTCTAAGTTGAGAATAATCAATAGCGAGAAATCCGATGCGAGCTTTCTCCTTAGACCTTTGTACAGGCGGCATAGAGGTACCCCTTTGTGACACTTGGTTAAAACATGTGCATTGCGATGATAATCCAGGTAATCCGAGCTAATTAGGACAAGGTGAGGGCACTATTAGTATACTATGCATGAGGCTTGCAACTTGTAAGATATAATTTACATAACACATATGCTTTATTACTACCGTTGACAAAATTGTTTCTTGTTTTCAAAATCAAAGCTCTAGCACAAATATAGCAAGCGATGCTTTCCTCTTTGAAGGACCTTTCTTTTACTTTTATGTTGAGTCAGTTCACTGATGGCGTGTAACTCACACGTTCGTTGGGAACCCCAAGAGGAAGGTATGATGCACACAGCAGCAAGTTTTCCCTCAGAAAGAAACCAAGGTTTATCGAACCAGGAGGAGCCAAGAAGCACGTTGAAGGTTGATGGCGGCGGGATGTAGTGCGGCGCAACACCAGGGATTCCGGCGCCAACGTGGAACCTGCACAACACAACCAAAGTACTTTGCCCCAACGAAACAGTGAGGTTGTCAATCTCACCGGCTTGCTGTAACAAAGGATTAACCGTATTGTGTGGAAGATGATTGTTTGCAGAAAACAGTAGAACAGTATTGCAGTAGATTGTATTTCAGTATAGAGAATTGGACCGGGGTCCACAGTTCACTAGAGGTGTCTCTCCCATAAGATAAACAGCATGTTGGGTGAACAAATTACAGTTGGGCAATTGACAAATAAAGAGGGCATGACCATGCACATACATATTATGATGAGTATAGTGAGATTTAATTGGGCATTACGACAAAGTACATAGACCGCTATCCAGCATGCATCTATGCCTAAAAAGTCCACCTTCAGGTTATCATCCGAACCCCCTCCAGTATTAAGTTGCTAACAACAGACAATTGCATTAAGTATTGCGCGTAATGTAATTAGTGACTACATCCTTGAACATAGCACCAATGTTTTATCCCTAGTGGCAACAGCACATCCGTAACCTTAGTGGTTCTTGTCACTCCTCCAGATTCACGGAGACATGAACCCACTATCGAGCATAAATACTCCCTCTTGGAGTTACTAGCATCAACTTGGCCAGAGCATCTACTAATAACGGAGAGCATGCAAGATCATAAACAACACATAGACATAACTTTGATAATCAACATAACAAGTATTCTCTATTCATCGGATCCCAACAAACGCAACATATAGAATTACAGATAGATGATCTTGATCATGTTAGGCAGCTCACAAGATCCGACAATGAAGCACAATGGGGAGAAGACAACCATCTAGCTACTGCTATGGACCCATAGTCCAGGGGTAGACTACTCACACATCACTCCGGAGGCGACCATGGCGGCGTAGAGTCCTCCGGGAGATGATTCCCCTCTCCGGCAGGGTGCCGGAGGCGATCTCCTGAATCCCCCGAGATGGGATTGGCGGCGGCGGCGTCTCTGGAAGGTTTTCGGTATCGTGGCTCTCGGTACTGGGGGTTTCGCGACGGAGGCTTTAAGTAGGCGGAAGGGTAGGTCAGGAGGCGGCACGAGGGGCCCACACCACAGGGCCGCGCGGCCAAGGGGGGGCCGCGCCGCCCTAGGGTGTGGCCACCTCGTGGCCCCACTTCGTCTCCTCTTCGGACTTCTGGAAGCTTCGTGGCAAAATAGGACCCTGGGCGTTGATTTCGTCCAATTCCGAGAATATTTCGTTACTAGGATTTCTGAAACCAAAAACAGCAGAAAACAGCAACTGGCACTTCGGCATCTTGTTAATAGGTTAGTTCCAGAAAATGCACGAATATGACATAAAGTGTGCATAAAACATGTAGATAACATCAATAATGTGGCATGGAGCATAAGAAATTATCGATACGTTGGAGACGTATCAGCATCCCCAAGCTTAGTTCTGCTCGTCCCGAGCAGGTAAAACGATAACAAAGATAATTTCTGGAGTGACATGCCATCATAACCTTGATCATACTATTTGTAAAGCATATGTAGTGAATGCAGCGATCAAAACAATGTATATGACATGAGTAAACAAGTGAATCATATAGCAAAGACTTTTCATGAATAGTACTTCAAGACAAACATCAATAAGTCTTGCATAAGAGTTAACTCATAAAGCAATAATTCATAGTAAAAGCATTGAAGCAACACAAAGGAAGATTAAGTTTCAGCGGTTGCTTTCAACTTATAACATGTATATCTCATGGATATTGTCAACATAGAGTAATATAATAAGTGCAATAAGCAAGTATGTAGGAATCAATGCACAGTTCACACAAGTGTTTGCTTCTTGAGGTGGAGAGAAATAGGTGAACTGACTCAACAATGAAAGTAAAAGAATGGTCCTCCATAGAGGAAAAGCATCGATTGCTATATTTGTGCTAGAGCTTTGATTTTGAAAACATGAAACAATTTTGTCAACGGTAGTAATAAAGCATATGTATCATGTAAATTATATCTTACAAGTTGCAAGCCTCATGCATAGTATACTAATAGTGCCCGCACCTTGTCCTAATTAGCTTGGACTACCGGATCATCACAATGCACACGTTTTAACCAAGTGTCACAAAGGGGTACCTCTATGCCGCCTGTACAAAGGTCTAAGGAGAAAGCTCGCATTGGATTTCTCGCTATTGATTATTCTCAACTTAGACATCCATACCGGGACAACATAGACAACAGATAATGGACTCCTCTTTTATGCATAAGCATGTAACAACAATTAATAATTTTCTCATATGAGATTGAGGATATATGTCCAAAACTGAAACTTCCACCATGGGTCATGGCTTTAGTTAGCGGCCCAATGTTCTTCTCTAACAATATGCATGCTTAACCATAAGGTGGTAGATCGCTCTTACTTCAGACAAGACGAACATGCATAGCAACTCACATGAAATTCAACAAAGAGTAGTTGATGGCGTCCCCAGTGAACATGGTTATCGCACAACAAGCAACTTAATAAGAGATAAAGTGCATAAGTACATATTCAATACCACAATAGTTTTTAAGCTATTTATCCCATGAGCTATATATTGCAAAGGTGAATGATGGAATTTCAAAGGTAGCACTCAAGCAATTTACTTTGGAATGGCGGAAAATACCATGTAGTAGGTAGGTATGGTGGACACAAATGGCATAGTGGTTGGCTCAAGTATTTTGGATGCATGAGAGGTAATCCCTCTCGATACAAGGTTTAGGCTAGCAAGGCTTATTTGAAACAAACACAAGGATGAACCGGTGCAGCAAAACTCACATAAAAGACATATTGTAAACATTATAAGACTCTACACCGTCTTCCTTGTTGTTCAAACTCAATACTAGAAATTATCTAGACCTCAGAGAGACCAAATATGCAAACCAAATTTTAGCATGCTCTATGTATTTCTTCATTAATGGGTGCAAAGTATATGATGCAAGAGCTTAAACATGAGCACAACAATTGCCAAGTATCACATTACCCAAGACATTTATAGCAATTACTACATGTATCATTTTCCAATTCCAACCATATAACAATTTAACGAAGAAGAAACTTCGCCATGAATACTATGAGTAGAAACTAAGGACATACTTCTCCATATGCTACAGCGGAGCGTGTCTCTCTCCCATAAAGTGAATGCTAGGATCCATTTTATTCAAACAAAACAAAAACAAAAACAAACCGACGCTCCAAGCAAAGCACATAAGATGTGATGGAATAAAAATATAGTTTCAGGGGAGGAACCTGATAATGTTGTCGATGAAGAAGGGGATGCCTTGGGCATCCCCAAGCTTAGACGCTTGAGTCTTCTTGATATATGCAGGGGTGAACCACCGGGGCATCCCCAAGCTTAGAGCTTTCACTCTCCTTGATCATGTTGCATCATACTCCTCTCTTGATCCTTGAAAACTTCCTCCACACCAAACTTAGAACAACTCATTAGAGGGTTAGCGACAATAAAAATTAACATGTTCAGAGGTGACACAATCATTCTTAACACTTCTGGACATTGCATAAAGCTACTGGACATTAATGGATCAAAGAAATTCATCCAACATAGCAAAAGAGGCAATGCGAAATAAAAGGCAGAATCTGTCAAAACAGAACAGTTCGTATTGACGAATTTTATCGAGGCACCAGACTTGCTCAAATGAAAATGCTCAAATTGAATGAAAGTTGCGTACTTATCTGAGGATCACTCACGTAAATTGGCATAATTTTCTGAGGTACCTACAGAGAAAACAGCCCAGATTCGTGACAGCAAAGAAATCTGTTTCTGCGCAGTAATCCAAATCTAGTATGAACTTTTCTATCAACGACTTTACTTGGCACAACAAAACACTAAACTAAGATAAGGAGAGGTTGCTACAGTAGTAAACAACTTCCAAGACACAAAATAAAAACCAAGTACTGTAGGTAAAAACATGGGTTGTCTCCCATAAGCGCTTTTCTTTAACGCCTTTCAGCTAGGCGCAGAAAGTGTGTATCAAGTATTATCGAAGGGTGGTGCATCGTTATTATGAGCTCCCCCATCCGCAGTGGTACTAAGGGCTTTGTCAATTTTAGGCCTATAATAATACTTCTTTGGTTTAGGCACTTTAGAGACATACATAAACTTTTGCTCCTTACCCGCATAAGCTTTCTCCTTATATTTAAGAGAAGAAAATGTTGAACCCAAGGTTCCCATAGCTTTTTCAAGTTCATCAATCCTATTGATTTGATCATCATGGATAACACAAGTTCCTAGGACACTAATTCTTTCATCAATTCCTCCTAAGGATTTATCAAGTTCATCAGTTTTATCAAGTAACATTTCCAATTTAGCTTCAATACTTGGAAAATTTTTCTCTATGGTTTCCAATTTTTTCATAACATCTTCAAGAGAGGTTTCAGTTTTAACTTCATCGACAGGAGGTATTCCAAATAGACTCTCAATAATGCAGCTAGCTTCTAATGCAGGAGTACTTAGGAAATTACCTTTTGCAAGACTATCAAGAACATACCTTGAGATACCAACATAAAAATTCCTGAGTAAGATAGTGGTGGAGTGTTTCTTAATGCACCTATTATGGGCATCACTAATTCTATACCAAGCATCTCTTAAACATTCTCCCCTTCGTTGCTTAAACGTACGAACTTCAACTTCAGGATTACTCATTTTAGTAGTAGTAAATAAAGCAAACTAGATAAAGTAAATGCAAGTAACTAATTTTTTTGTGTTTTTGATATAGCAAACAAGATAGCAAATAAAGTAAAACTAGCAACTAATTTTTTTTGTATTTTGATTTAGTGCAGCAAACAAAGTAGTAAATAAAACTAAGCAAGACAAAAACAAAGTAAAGAGATTGGGAAGTGGAGACTCCCCTTGCAGCGTGTCTTGATCTCCCCGGCAACGGCACCAGAAAAAGAGCTTGATGGCGTGTAACTCACACGTTCGTTGGGAACCCCAAGAGGAAGGTATGATGCGCACAGCAGCAAGTTTTCCCTCAGAAAGAAACCAAGGTTTATCGAACCAGGAGGAGCCAAGAAGCACGTTGAAGGTTGATGGCGGCGGGATGTAGTGCGGCGCAACACCAGGGATTCCGGCGCCAACGTGGAACCTGCACAACACAACCAAAGTACTTTGCCCCAACGAAATAGTGAGGTTGTCAATCTCACCGGCTTGCTGTAACAAAGGATTAACCGTATTGTGTGGAAGATGATTGTTTGCATAAAACAGTAGAACAATATTGCAGTAGATTGTATTTCAGTATAGAGAATTGGACCGGGGTCCACAGTTCACTAGAGGTGTCTCTCCCATAAGATAAACAGCATGTTGGGTGAACAAATTACAGTTGGGCAATTGACAAATAAAGAGGGCATGACCATGCACATACATATTATGATGAGTATAGTGAGATTTAATTGGGCATTACGATAAAGTACATAGACCGCTATCCAGCATGCATCTATGCCTAAAAAGTCCACCTTCAGGTTATCATCCGAACCCCCTCCAGTATTAAGTTGCTAACAACAGACAATTGCATTAAGTATTGCGTGTAATGTAATTAGTGACTACATCCTTGAACATAGCACCAATGTTTTATCCCTAGTGGCAACAGCACATCCGTAACCTTAGTGGTTCTTGTCACTCCTCCAGATTCACGGAGACATGAACCCACTATCGAGCATAAATACTCCCTCTTGGAGTTACTAGCATCAACTTGGCCAGAGCATCTACTAATAACGGAGAGCATGCAAGATCATAAACAACACATAGACATAACTTTGATAATCAACATAACAAGTATTCTCTATTCATCGGATCCCAACAAACGCAACATATAGAATTACAGATAGACGATCTTGATCATGTTAGGCAGCTCACAAGATCCGACAATGAAGCATAATGGGGAGAAGACAACCATCTAGCTACTGCTATGGACCCATAGTCCAGGGGTAGACTACTCACACATCACTCCGGAGGCGACCATGGCGGCGTAGAGTCCTCCAGGAGATGATTCCCCTCTCCGGCAGGGTGCCGGAGGCGATCTCCTGAATCCCCCGAGATGGGATTGGCGGCGGCGGCGTCTCTGGAAGGTTTTCCGTATTGTGGCTCTCGGTACTGGGGGTTTCGCGACGGAGGCTTTAAGTAGGCGGAAGGGTAGGTCAGGAGGCGGCACAAGGGGCCCACACCACAGGGCCGCGCGGCCAAGGGGGGGCCGCGCCGCCCTAGGGTGTGGCCACCTCGTGGCCCCACTTCGTCTCCTCTTCGGACTTCTGGAAGCTTCGTGGCAAAATAGGACCCTGGGCGTTGATTTCGTCCAATTCCGAGAATATTTCGTTACTAGGATTTCTGAAACCAAAAACAGCAGAAAACAGCAACTGGCACTTCGGCATCTTGTTAATAGGTTAGTTCCAGAAAATGCACGAATATGACATAAAGTGTGCATAAAACATGTAGATAATATCAATAATGTGGCATGGAACATAAGAAATTATCGATACGTTGGAGACGTATCATTCACCTATCTCTCTCCACCTCAAGAAGCAAACACTTGTGTGAACTGTGCATTGATTCCTACATACTTACATATTGCACTTGTTATATTACTTTACATTGACAATATCCATGAGATATACATGTTACAAGTTGAAAGCAACCGCTGAAACTTAATCTTCCTTTGTGTTGCTTCAATACCTCTACTATGAATTATTGCTTTATGAGTTAACTCTTATGCAAGACTTATTGATGCTTGTCTTGAAGTACTATTCATGAAAAGTCTTTGCTATATGATTCATTTGTTTACTCATGTCATTTACATTGTTTCAATCGCTGCATTCATTACATATGCTTACAATAGTATGATCAAGGTTATGATGGCATGTCACTCGAGAAATTATCTTTGTTATCGTTTACCTGCTCGGGACGAGCAGAAACTAAGCTTGGGGATGCTGATACGTCTCCGACGTATCGATAATTTCTTATGTTCCATGCCACATTATTGATGATATCTACATCTTTTATGCATACTTTATGTCATATTTATGCATTTTCCAGCACTAACCTATTAACGAGATGCCGAAGAGCCAGTTGCTGTTTTCTGCTGTTTTTGGTTTCAGAAATCCTAGTAAGGAAATATTCTCGGAATTGGACGAAATCAACGCCCAGGGTCCTATTTTACCACGAAGCTTCCAGAAGACCGAAGAGGAGACGAAGTGGGGCCACGAGGTGGCCAGACACCAGGGCGGCGCGGCCCAAGCCCTGGCCGCGCCGGCCTGTCGTCTGGGCCCCTCGTGACGCCCCCTGACCTGCTGATACGTCTCCGACGTATCGATAATTTCTTATGTTCCATGCCACATTATTGATGATATCTACATGTTTTATGCATACTTTATGATGATTTTATGCGTTTTCCGGAACTAACCTATTGACGAGATGCCGAAGCGCCAGTTCCTGTTTTCTGCTGTTTTTGGTTTCAGAAATCCTAGTAAGGAAATATTCTCGGAATTGGACGAAATCAACGCCCAGCATCTTAGAATCCCCGGAAGCATCCAGAACACCCGAGAGCCGCCAGAGAGGGGACACATGCCCCCCAGATGATAGGCCGGCGCGGCCCAGGGGTGGCCCGCGCCCCCCTGTGGTGACACCGCCTCGTTGACCCTCCGACGCCGCCTCTTCGCCTATTTAAGGGTCCTCGACCTAAAACTTCGATACGGGAGAGCCACGATACGGAAAACCTTCCAGAGCCGCCGCCATCGCGAAGCCAAGATCTGGGGGACAGGAGTCTCTGTTCCGGCACGCCGCCGGGACGGGGAAGTGCCCCCGGAAGGCTCCTCCATCGACACCACCGCCATATCCACCGCCAACTCCATCAACGCTGCTGTCTCCCATGAGGAGGGAGTAGTTCTCCATCGAGGCTCGGGGCTGTACCGGTAGCTATGTGGTTAATCTCTCTCTATGTACTTCAATACAATAATCTCATGAGCTGCCTTACATGATTGAGATTCATATGATGATGCTTGTAATCTAGATGTCATTATGCTAGTCAAGTGGATTTTACTTATGTGATCTCCGGAGACTCCTTGTCCCACGTGTGTAAAGGTGACAGTGTGTGCACCGTGTGGGTCTCTTAGGCTATATTTCACAGAATACTTATTCACTGTTATGAATGGCATAGTGAAGTGCTTATTTATATCTCTTTATGATTGCAATGTGTTTTGTATCACAATTTATCTGTGTGCTACTCTAGTGATGTTATTAAAGTAGTTTATTCCTCCTGCACGGTGTAATGGTGACAGTGTGTGCATCGTGTAGTACTTGGCGTAGGCTATGATCGTGATATCTTGTAGATTATGAAGTTAACTATTGCTATGATAGTATTGATGTGATCTATTCCTCCTTTCGTAGTGTGAAGGTGACAGTGTGCATGCTATGTTAGTACTTGGTTTGGTTATGTTGATCTGTCATGCACTCTAAGGTTATTTAAACATGAACATTGAATATTGTGGAGCTTGTTAACTCCGGCATTGAGGGTTCGTGTAATCCTACGATTAGTGGTGTTCATCATCCAACAAGAGGGTGTAGAGTCTAGCATCTATCTATTTATTCTGTTATGTGATCAATGTTGAGAGTGTCCACTAGTGAAAGTATGATCCCTAGGCCTTGTTCCTAAATACTGCTATCGCTGCTTGTTTACTGTTCTACTGCATTTGTACTGTCTGCAATATTACCACCATCATCAACACGCCAGTCCTGGGTAGCAAAGCACTTTTCTGGTGCCGTTACTACTGCTCATACTTATTCATACCACCTGTATTTCACTATCTCTTCGCCGAACTAGTGCACCTATTAGGTGTGTTGGGGACACAAGAGACTTCTTGCTTTGTGGTTGCAGGGTTGCATGAGAGGGATATCTTTGACCTCTTCCTCCCTGAGTTCAATAAACCTTGGGTGATCCACTTAAGGGAAACTTGCTGCTGTTCTACAAACCTCTGCTCTTAGAGGCCCAACACTGTCTACAAGAATAGAAGCACCCGTAGACATCAAGCACTTTTCTGGCGCCGTTGCCGGGGAGGAAAGGTAAAAGGCACTCATACTCCGGTTCCACGTAACAGTACTTTTCTGGCGCCATTGTGTTTGTGCTCGAAGCTATTTCCTTTAGATCCTGCAATTGCATCTTTTTGTTTCTTGTTTACACTAGTAAGGCATAATGGACAACAATGAGCTTCTTATTCTATTTCCTGATTTAAGACATGTATGGTTTGATCCGAAAATTAAAAAACCCATGGAACATATTAGTATGAACACTTTGAACACCATTGTTGCTAATGATATGAAAAATTCTAAGCTTGGGGAAGCTGGTTTTGATGAACATGATCTTTTTAGTCCCCCAAGCATTTAGGAGGAAATTTACTTTGATGATACTTTACCTCCTATTTATGATGATTATAATAATAGTAGCCTTTTGGTGCCACCTACTATGGAGAGTAAATTTGATTATGATTACAATATGCCTCCTATATTTGATGATGAAAATAATAATGATAGCTACTTTGTTGAATTCGCTCCCACTATTACTAATAAAATTGATTATGCTTATGTTGGGAGTAGTAATAATTTTATGCATGAGACTCATGAAAAGAATGCTTTATGTGATAGTTATATTTTTGAGTTTGCTCATGTTGCTACTGAAAGTTATTATGAGAGAGGAAAATATGGTTGTAGAAATTTTCATGTTACTAAAACACCTCTCTTTTTGCTGGAAATCTTGAAGCTGCACTTGTTTTATCTTTCTATGCTTGCTGCATTATGCTTCTTAAATTTATTTATTTACAAGATTCCTTTTCATAGGAAGCATGTTAGACTTAAATGTGTTTTGAATTTGCCTCTTGATGCTCTCTTTTGCTCCAAATACTATTTCTTGCGAGTGCATCATTAAAACTGCTGAGCCCATCTTAATGGCTATAAAGAAAGCACTTCTTGGGAGATAACCCATGTGTTTATTTTGCTACAGTAATTTTGTTTTATATTTGTGTCTTGGAAGTTGTTACTACTGTAGCAACCTCTCCTTATCTTATTTTATTGCATTTGTTGTGCCAAGTAAAGTCTTTGATAGTAAGGTTCATACTAGATTTGGATTACTGCGCAGAAACAGATTTCTTTGCTGTCACGAATCTGGGTCTAATTCTCTGTAGGTAACTCAGAAAATTATGCCAATTTACGTGAGTGATCCTCAGATATGTACGCAACTTTCATTAAATTTGATCATTTTCATTTGAGCAAGTCTGGTGCCTCAATAAAATTCGTCTTTACGAACTGTTCTGTTTTGACAGATTCTGCCTTTTATTTCGCATTGCCTGTTTTGCTATGCTTGATGGATTTTTCGATTCCATTAACTTTCAGTAGCTTTGTGCAATGTCCAGAAGTGTTAAGAATGATTGTGTCACTTCTGAACATGTAAATTTTAATTGTGCACTAACCTTCTAATGAGTTGTTTTGAGTTTGGTGTGGAGGAAGTTTTCAAGGATCTAGAGAGGAGGATGATACAATATGATCAAGAAGAGTGAAAGCTCTAAGCTTGGGGATGCCCCGGTGGTTCACCCCTGCATATTTCAAGAAGACTCAAGCGTCTAAGCTTGGGGATGCCTTGGGCATCCCCTTCTGCATCGACAAATTATCAGGTTCCTTCTCTTGAAACTATATTTTTATTCGGTCACATCTTATGTATTTTACTTGGAGCGTCTATTTTTGTTTTTGTTTGAATAAATGCTTGTGTGGGAGAGAGACACGCTCCGCTGGTTCATATGAACACATGTGTTCTTAGCTTTTAATTTTCATGGCGAAGGTTGAAACTGCTTCGTTAATTGCTATATGGTTGGAATTGGGAAATGCTACATGTAGTAATTGCTATAATGTCTTGGATAATGTGATACTTGGCAATTGTTGTGCTCATGATTAAGCTCTTGCATCATATACTTTGCACCTATTAATGAAGAAGTACATAGAGCTTGCTAAAATTTGGTTTGCATAATTGGTCTCTCTAAGGTCTAGATAATTTCTAGTATTGAGTTTGAACAACAAGGAAGACGGTGTAGAGTCTTATAATGTTTACAATATGTCTTTTATGTGAGTTTTGCTGCACCGCTTCATCCTTGTGTTTGTTTCAAATAACCTTGCTAGCCTAAACCTTGTATCGAGAGGGAATACTTCTCATGCATCCAAAATCCTTGAGCCAACCACTATGCCATTTGTGTCCACCATACCTACCTACTACATGGTATTTCTCCGCCATTCCAAAGTAAATTGCTTGAGTGCTACCTTTAAACAATTCAAAATTTAGTACCTCTGATTTGTGTTAATGTTTTATAGCTCATGAGGAAGTATGTGGTGTTTATCTTTCAATCTTGTTGGGCAACTTTCACCAATGGACTAGTGGCTTCATCCGCTTATCCAATAATTTTGCAAAAAGAGCTGGCAATGGGATTCCCAGTCCCAAATTAATTAACAAAAATAGACACTCCTCCATGGTATGTGATTGTTGGACGGCACCCGAAGGATTCGGTTAGCCATGGCTTGAGAATGCAAAGGTGGGGAGGAGTGTCATCATAATAAAACTAAAATAAAAAGGCACTCCTTCATGGTATGAGATTGTTGGCAGGCACCCGAAGGATTCGGTTAGCCATGGTTTGTGAAAGAAAGGTTGGAAGGAGTGCCACCCAAAAATAAAAATAAAATGGGAGCCGCTCTTTGAAGGTTTGTCTGGCAAGGGGGTTAGAGTGCCCACTACCATTCGTTGACAACAACAAACACCTCTCAAAATTTTACTTTTATGCTCTCTTTATGTTTTCAAAACCAAAGCTCTAGCACAAATATAGCAATCAATGCTTCCCTCTGCGAAGGGCCATTCTTTTACTTTTATGTTGAGTCAGTTCACCTATTTCTCTCCACCTCAAGAAGCAAACACTTGTGTGAACTGTGCATTGATTCCTACATACTTGCATATTGCACTTGTTATATTACTTTACATTGACAACTATCCATGAGATATACATGTTACAAGTTGAAAGCAACCGCTGAAACTTAATCTTCCTTTGTGTTGCTTCAATACCTTTACTTTGAATTATTGCTTTATGAGTTAACTCTTATGCAAGACTTATTAATGCTTGTCTTGAAAGTACTATTCATGAAAAGTCTTTGCTATATGATTCATTTGTTTACTCATGTCATTTACCATTGCTTTGATCGCTGCATTCATTACATGTACTTACAATAGTATGATCAAGATTATGATGGCATGTCACTCCAGAAATTATCTTTGTTATCGTTTACCTGCTCGGGACGAGCAGAAACTAAGCTTGGGGATGCTGATACGTCTCCGACGTATCGATAATTTCTTATGTTCCATGCCACATTATTGATGATATCTACATGTTTTATGCATGATTTTATGCGTTTTCCGGAACTAACCTATTGACGAGATGCCGAAGCGCCAGTTCTTGTTTTCTGCTGTTTTTGGTTTCAGAAATCGTAGTAAGGAAATATTCTCGGAATTGGACGAAATCAACGCCCAGCATCTTAGAATCTCCGGAAGCATCCAGAACACCTGAGAGCCGCCAGAGAGGGGACACACGCCCCCCAGATGATAGGCCGGTGCGGCCCAGGGGTGGCCCGCGCCCCCCTGTGGTGACACCGCCTCGTTGACCCTCCGACGCCGCCTCTTCGCCTATTTAAGGGTCCTCGACCTAAAACTTCGATACGGGAGAGCCACGATACGGAAAACCTTCCAGAGCCGCCGCCATCGCGAAGCCAAGATCTGCGGGACAGGAGTCTCTGTTCCGGCACGCCGCCGAGACGGGGAAGTGCCCCCGGAAGGCTTCTCCATCGACACCGCTGCCATCTCCACCGCCAACTCCATCAACGCTGCTGTCTCCCATGAGGAGGGAGTAGTTCTCCATCGAGGCTCGGGGCTGTACCGGTAGCTATGTGGTTAATCTCTCTCTATGTACTTCAATACAATAATCTCATGAGCTGCCTTACATGATTGAGATTCATATGATGATGCTTGTAATCTAAATGTCATTATGCTAGTCAACTGGATTTTACTTATGTGATCTCCGGAGACTCCTTGTCCCACGTGTGTAAAGGTGACAGTGTGTGCACCGTGTGGGTCTCTTAGGCTATATTTCACAGAATACTTATTCACTGTTATGAATGGCATAGTGAAGTGCTTATTTATATCTCTTTATGATTGCAATGTGTTTTGTATCACAATTTATCTGTGTGCTACTCTAGTGATGTTATTAAAGTAGTTTATTCCTCCTGCACGGTGTAATGGTGATAGTGTGTGCATCGTGTAGTACTTGGCGTAGGCTATGATCGTGATATCTTGTAGATTATGAAGTTAACTATTGCTATGATAGTATTGATGTGATCTATTCCTCCTTTCGTAGTGTGAAGGTGACAGTGTGCATGCTATGTTAGTACTTGGTTTGGTTATGTTGATCTGTCATGCACTCTAAGGTTATTTAAACATGAACATTGAATATTGTGGAGCTTGTTAACTCCGGCATTGAGGGTTCGTGTAATCCTACACAGTTAGTGGTGTTCATCATCCAACAAGAGGGTGTAGAGTCTAGCATCTATCTATTTATTCTGTTATGTGATCAATGTTGAGAGTGTCCACTAGTGAAAGTATGATCCCTAGGCCTTGTTCCTAAATACTGCTATCCCTGCTTGTTTACTGTTCTACTGCATTTGTACTGTCTGCAATATTACCACCATCATCCACACGCCAGTCCTGGGTAGCAAAGCACTTTTCTGGTGCCGTTACTACTGCTCATACTTATTCATACCACCTGTATTTCACTATCTCTTCGCCGAACTAGTGCACCTATTAGGTGTGTTGGGGACACAAGAGACTTCTTGCTTTGTGGTTGCAGGGTTGCATGAGAGGGATATCTTTGACCTCTTCCTCCCTGAGTTCGATAAACCTTGGGTGATCCACTTAAGGGAAACTTGCTGCTGTTCTACAAACCTCTGCTCTTGGAGGCCCAACACTGTCTACAAGAATAGAAGCACCCGTAGACATCACCTGCCCTTCCGCCTACTTATAGCCTTCGTCGCGAAACCTCCAGTACCGAGAGCCACGATACGGAAAACCTTCCAGAGACGCCGCCGCCGCCAATTCCATCTCGGGGGATTCAGGAGATCGCCTCCGGCACCCTGCCGAAGAGGGGATTCATCTCCCAGAGGACTCTACACCGCCATGGTCACCTCCGGAGTGATGAGTGAGTAGTTCACCCCTGGACTATGGGTCCATAGCAGTAGCTAGATGGTTGTCTTCTCCTGATGTGCTTCATTGTCGGATCTTGTGAGCTGCCTAACATGATCAAGATCATCTATCTGTAATGCTATATGTTGTGTTTGTTGGGATCCGATGGATAGAGAATACTATGTTATGTTGATTATCAATCTATGTGTTGTTTATGATCTTGCATGCTCTCCGTTACTAGTAGATGCTTTGGCCAAGTTGATGCTTGTAACTCCAAGAGGGAGTATTTATGCTCGATAGTGGGTTCATGTCTCCGTGAATCTGGGGGAGTGACAGAAACCTCTAAGGTTATGGATGTGCTGTTGCCACTAGGGATAAAACATTGATGCTATGTCCGAGGATGTAGTTATTGATTACATTACGCACCATACTTAATGCAATTGTCTGTTGTTTTCAACTTAATACTGGAAGGGGTTCGGATGATAACCTGAAGGTGGACTTTTTAGGCATAGATGCATGCTGGATAGCGGTCTATGTACTTTGTCGTAATGCCCAATTAAATCTCACAATACTCATCATATCATGTATGTGCATGGTCATGCCCTCTCTATTTGTCAATTGCCCAACTGTAATTTGTTCACCCAACATGCTATTTATCTTATGGGAGAGACACCTCTAGTGAACTGTGGACCCCGGTCCATTCTTTTACATCGAATACAATCTACTGCAATACTTGTTCTACTGTTTTCTGCAAACAATCATCATCCACACTATACATCTAATCCTTTGTTATAGCAAGCCGGTGAGATTGACAACCTCACTGTTTCGTTGGGCAAAGTACTTTGGTTGTGTTGTGCAGGTTCCACGTTGGCGCCGGAATCCCTGGTGTTGCGCCGCACTACATCTCGCCGCCATCAACCTTCAACGTGCTTCTTGGCTCCTACTGGTTCGATAAACCTTGGTTTCTTACTGAGGGAAAACTTGCCGCTGTACGCATCACACCTTCCTCTTGGGGTTCCCAACGGACGCGTGCTGTACGCGTATCAGTGCCCCGGCGGGTCTACCCCCTAGATTTATCCGTGTGATGGTGCACCAATGTAATTTTTCATTTTTTAGGTTTGTTTAGGACATATACACATGGAAAACCAAGATTGGGCCCCTTTGGCACATGGTAGCCTCCTACACTTGTGCGACACCTTTCACCGTGAACAACACAAACATCATCCGAAACCTGATCCCCGGTGAGTCCTCCTACACTTGTGCCGAAACCGCTTTCTAGGTTGTAGAATGCCATGAAACCATGTTCAATTCCATGTCAATATGCAAATGCTAGTACTTGTTGAAGAGGAGCCATGGAGCCATGCTTGTAGAATGCCACCATGTTCAATTCTCATGTCATGATTTCCTTTTCACCTTGTAGGAGAACGACAAGGCGATGACGATGATGCCATGTGAAGCAATGGAGGAGGACAAGGTTGATGGCTTGGATTCTATGAACTCGTCGTAGTGCTCTTGTTGTTGTTCGATATGGACTTGTCGTTGTTGTAATGGATGTATGCACTTGTAATGGATTGTAATGGACATTGCTATTTATCTTGTATGGATGGACTCTATGTAATGGATTGTAAGCATGGACTATGTGCGTTCGATGTATTTGTGGTGTTGTTGATGTGTTTGAGGAAAATATATGTTGTATATTCTATATTGTGAAATGCTATTTTTGAAATGCAGGGATTAATAAAAATCAACATAAAAAATGAAAAAACTGGGGCCTTTGCCGGGTGTATGCACACGGCAAAGGACTTTTGGTCACTTTGATGTGTGCACACGCACGACAAAGGCGCCACGTGGCGGCAGCCTGTGCTCCTGGGAACCTGGGAGTGTTCCTGGAGGCTTATTTGCCGTGCGGGCTGGGGTGCAGGCGCACGGCAAAGTGACCCGCGCAACACAGAGCAGGCGCACGGCAGAGGCTTCGCCGCACGGCAAAGCCCCAGCGCACGGCATCACTGGCCGCACGACAGAGGACGCATGCACGGCAAAGGGCCGACGCACGGCAGTGCCCTGTCGCACGGCAATGCCACTGGACACACGGCAGCGTTGGCTCGCACTGCAACGCGGGCTAGCGCACGGCAGCGCTCTGGGCGTATGTCAAAGCCTTTACCGTGCAATATTTGCGACGCGCACGGCTAAGGTGTCGTTGCCGTCAGATCCTTTGTCGGGCGAACGTTGCCGTGCGTCCACGCACAGCAAAGCCTTTGCTGGGCATATGGGCTTCTTTGCCGTGCGAATTATCGCACGGCAATGCACAGTTTTCCCGTAGTGATGTATGGCATGACGCCACATCTTCATTGGCGTATTCCCCGAGTCTGCCCGGATCCTGCCTCCTCCTAGCCAATTCCTCTAGGCTCATGAGGGGAAGTACGTTGGTCCGGCTTGCCTTGCAGCCGAGGTCATGCTATGATATGACTTGCTTGGGTTGTAACGCGGTCCTGAATCCATGTGCTCCTCTTCTCACCATTCATGGTAGAATGTTTGGCAATGCAAGTTGTTTATCATCCGGTTTATAAAGGGTGTGTTGTTTGCCGCTTGGCGTTGTATTGTGGAGTGATGTTGAAGTTGTAGCCTTCTTAACTTTGTGCTTGCTGTCTTAACCTTTCTTATAATCGATACTCTCTATTTGGATTGTTAGGTCTGAGGACCAATTCGACACAACCAAAAAGCAACACTCGCAAGGAAGGCTGATTAAGTTTGAGTTCAAAATGGGCCAATTATATCGTGGTATTCAGTGTGTGTTTGGTTTAGCTCTGGATTCTGAAAAAGCTATTGCCAACTGTGAACTGTGGAAAAGCTGATGTCAACTGTGAACTGTGCATTATCTAAAATTTGTTTCCGAAAGTTATTGATTGTAGCAATTGTGAACTCTGGATTTGATTAGAAATATTTGTGTAATTCCCCTGAGACCTGAGAGATTGTTTATATGCGAAATTATCTATGGACATCCATATGTCCACTAATTGATAAGTAAATTGATAGTTTAGGATAATATGAATAGAAAGTGATGTCTTCAAATAATTACAGAAGATAAACGGACGTAAAAGACACAGTTCACATAATAATGTTCTCCATCAACATAGATTTTCTATTCCTCTCTCACCATAACCAAAGCATGGACGATCCTACTCCAAATGTCTTTCATGGATTCCTCATTCTCCATTTCCGGCTCGCCATCCCCTTGTGTTTGTGGTGCCACACATGCTGCTCCAGGTATATAATCGTCCTCATCATCACACTTATCAAAATCTTGATCAAACAATTTGCTATCACAAATAAAACTTTGCAATGCTATGCAAACAAGAATGATATGATTCTGTGTACGAGATGAAAAACTTGGCATGGCCTTCAGTATAAGCCACTTTTACTTGAAAACTTCAATTGCACGCTCAATTACATTAGAAAAGACGAATAGAAGATATTAAATATCTCATACTTCCATTAGAATGCACGCCCATGATAGTAACGACACCGCGTGCATTGGCTCATATGAAAACTACTCCCGTATTAACTTCCAGCAAGTTGCTCGGGAATAGAATGATTTGCATGGAGTTTATATTCCGACTAATATTTTTGAAATATTTGATTTTACTCTTTGGCTTAAGAGCATCTTCAGTCGCGTCCCCCAAAGCGTCCTCCAAAGCAATTTGGGGCGCGTCGGACCAAAAAACGGTTCCAGCCGCGTCCCTCAAAGCCGATTTTTGTCCGCCGCGCCCCGATACGGGGTCCGGCGCCCCGAGCCCGTCCCCGCCCCACAGGGGACGCTCCGGGGACGCCGGACACACCAAAAAGCGAGGCGGGAAGTGGCGGGGCCGATCCGTCAGCAGCACAATAAATTTTAACCTAACCGTCGCCTACCTCGCGACAGAAGTTATTGGCGCGCAGCGACGGTGCAGTTCCCGCAGAGGCGCAGCGACGCGTCTCGTCGCGCCTAGCTCTGCGTGCTGGCGTTAATGAGCGCCACCGCTCCCCCGTCTCCATCCGGCCTATAAAAAGGGCCGCCTCTCATCGTCCCTCTCACACACAAACTCTAGCGCCTCTCTCCCCAACCCTAGCCGTCACCATCTCAACAAGAGTCGACGCCATGTCTGGTAGAGGCGGAGGCCGAGCTCGCGGCCGTGGTCGTGGTCGTGGTCGTGGTAGAGCTGCACGCTCGTCGTCGCCTGCCACGCCATCGTCTTCATCGTCGGAGATGGACGTGGAGCCGGGCGTGCTGTTCGAGTTCGTCCTCGTCCTCAAGGGCGACCCACGCGGCATCCAGAGGCTGCCGGACTACTTTGCCGAGTACGTCGCCGGCGACGGCCGACCGCGCACGATGCATCCGCGGGAGGCTTCGTGCGGCTACTGCCGGTGGATCGTCGACGTGATCTACGACGCGCGCGGCAAGATGTACCTCAACATCGGCTGGAAGAAGTTCGCGCGCCACCACAGCCTCGAAGCCGGCTTCATCCTCCTGTTATCCTACTTCGGCGCCAGGGACATGAGCGTCAAGGTCTTCGATGAGACGCGCTGCCGCCGGGACTACCACGGCGACAACACCGACGAGGAGGACGACTGATGAAGAGTGTTGTTTCTTTGCAGCGAATACGTGCACAGAGGTCTCTGTCTTTTCTTCTTCCTCGGTAGAACCAACAAAGGCACCATCTCCCGCTGGATTTTCTAGTTTGGGTGACTGGGTGCCCTCGAGTGTTCTTTCTTGGCAGCGAACACACGAAACCTTCGATGCACGGCCTAGTTAGGTTTAGTTTTTTGCAGTATTTTATATTTGTCCACCATGGTTCAAACTATGTATTAGTTTGTGGAAAACCATGTTCCAAACTATGTCTTCGTGTAAACCACGTTTCCAATTATGTATTATTTTGTGGAAATTGAAATAAAAATACCAAAAAAGTATTTTTAATGTTTCGGGGTGGCGTTTGGGGGACGCGACTGGGGAGTGACGTCCCCCAAACGCGGCACGAACGAAACACGTCCCCCAAACGCTCAATCCGGCGTGCTTTGGGGGACGCTTTGGGGGACGCGACTAGAGATGCTCTAACAATCTCAAACAGAGAAAGTACACCTTTCACACTGCGCAAGTATGGGCGCGTTTGGTAGCCTGGGCGTCCCTTGGCTTGCATTGGCCCAGCATTTTTCGGGCCGTTTGGTTCCCTGGACGCACTCGCGTTCTTGCATAGCATGGGTTTTAAAGCACCCCTGGGACAGGTCCCGGAGGAACGCCCGGTTTGACAGTTTCTCCAGGGCCAGGCCCTGGCGAGACGAAAATCGACAACGCCGTTCGCGCGGGAGCTCCGCCTCGGCATGACGGGAGAAGCCGAAATCACAGCGGCGTAGCGCAGCAAAGGTAGGGGTAACCTCCCTCTTCGGTTACCCTCTCCATTAGCCCCCTCCCAAATTTTCACTTCCCTCAAATTTCGCACCGACGGCGGCGGCGACCCAGATCTGGTAGCGCGCATCTCCCTTCGGTCTCCGGTGCCGGACCAGGGTCCTCTTCTCCAGCCGCGGCGGAGCCTGCGCACACCTGCGGCGGAGCCTGCTGATACGTCTCCGACGTATCTATAATTTCTTATGTTCCATGCCACATTATTGATGATATCTACATGTTTTATGCATACTTTATGTCATATTTATGCGTTTTCCGGAACTAACCTGTTTTCTGCTGTTTTTGGTTTCAGAAATCCTAGTAAGGAAATATTCTCGGAATCGGGCGAAATCAACGCCCAGCATCTTAGGATTGCATGAAGCTTCCAGAACACCCGAGAGCCACCAGAGAGGGGCCACAGGGGGCCCACACATGGTGGCGGCGCGGCCCAGGGGGGCGCGCCGCCCTAGTGTCTGGTGGCCCCAGACCCCTTCTGACGCCGCCTCTTCGCCTATAAGAAGCCCCTCGACCTAAATCTTCGATACGGAAAAACCACGGTACGAGAAACCTTCCAGAGCCGCCGCCATCGCGAAGCCAAGATCTGGGGGACAGGAGTCTCTGTTCCAGCACGCCGCCGGGACGGGGAAGTGCCCCCGGAAGGCTCCTCCATCGACACCACCGCCATCTTCATCACCGCTGCTGTCTCCCATGAGGAGGGAGTAGTTCTCCATCGAGGCTAAGGGGCTGTACCGGTAGCTATGTGGTTAATCTCTCTCCTATGTACTTCAATACAATAATCTCATGAGCTGCCTTACATGATTGAGATTCATATGATGATGCTTGTAATCTAGATGTCATTATGCTAGTCAAGTGGATTTTACTTATGTGATCTCCGGAGACTCCTTGTCCCACGTGTGTAAAGGTGACAGTGTGTGCACCGTGTGGGTCTCTTAGGCTATATTTCACAGAATACTTATTCACTGTTATGGATAGCATAGTGAAGTGCTTATTTATATCCCTTTATGATTGCAATGTGTTTTGTATCACAATTTATCTGTGTGCTACTCTAGTGATGTTATTAAAGTAGTTTATTCCTCCTGCACGGTGTAATGGTGATAGTGTGTGCATCGTGTAGTACTTGGTGTAGGCTATGATTGTGATCTCTTGTAGATTATGAAGTTAACTATTGCTATGATAGTATTGATGTGATCTATGTCTCCTTTCGTAGCGTGAAGGTGACAGTGTGCATGCTATGATAGTACTTGTTTTAGTTGTGTTGATCTGTCGTTTACTCTAAGGTTATTTAAACATGAATATCGAATATTGTGGAGCTTGTTAACTCCGGCATTGAGGGTTCGTGTAATCCTACACAGTTAGTGGTGTTCATCATCCAACAAGAGAGTGTAGAGTCTAGCATCTATCTATTTATTCTGTTATGTGATCAATGTTGAGAGTGTCCACTAGTGAAAGTATGATCCCTAGGCCTTGTTTCCAATACTGCTATTGCTGCTTGTTTACTGTTCTACTGCATCTGTACTGTCCGCAATATTACCACCATCAACCACACGCCAGTCCTGGACAGCAAAGCACTTTTCTGGCGTCGTTACTACTGCTCATATTTATTCATACCACCTGTATTTCACTATCTCTTCGCCGAACTAGTGCACCTATTAGGTGTGTTGGGGATACAAGAGACTTCTTGCTTTGTGGTTGCAGGGTTGCTTGAGAGGGATATCTTTGACCTCTTCCTCCCTGAGTTCGATAAACCTTGGGTGATCCACTTAAGGGAAACTTGCCCTCCGATAGGGGCTTAGGGTTGATGGAATCCTGTAGGCTGACACGAGACATCGGTTCACAGACAAGCGGGGAGAGCGATTTACCCAGGTTCGGGGCCCTCGATGAGGTAAAACCCTTACGTCCTGCCTGTCTGTTCTTTGATTATGATGATAATGGGTTACAATGGGGTGCCGAATACTTCGGCTGAGATCTAGTCGAGATTGCTATTGCTAGGGTTACCTAGCTCTAAGCTTTTACGGGCTAAGATTGCTAAGATTGTTCGTGGTCTTCGGCAGCCCCTCTCCTGGCCTTTATATAGGAGGCCAGGTCTCAAGGGTCCTAACCGAGTACGACTAAGTTTACAGTAGTTTAGATCCAATCTTTCCTTGTTTGTTCGCTTCCTTGTCTTGCCCGTCAAGGAATCTTCTGGTGCGCCGACCTAGTGGCCCATCTCGCCTTCATGTATCTTCATGGGCCTCCAATTTGTCAATACCGGATAGGGCAATACTGGTTACCCGAAGGGTAATGCCCACGTCAGTAGCCCCCGAGTGTCTAGCCGAAGATAATTCGGGTAGAGACTAATGCATGTTTTCTCCTGACATTCTTCTCCTTCATTGTTTTTGTTCATCTTGATTATGCTTCATCTTCTTTTTATCGGGTGCGCGTCAGCGCTCCCGATGGGAGTAGCCCCCGAGTCTAGGTACGGATGCTTGCAATCCGTGCATAGACTCAAGTTGTACTACTCGAATACTTTCCTCTGCCGAGTTTTTCGCAAGTCTTCATAGGTCATCCGATACATTTTCTTTACGCAAAGGATAATGAGTAACGTGCCCAACTTTTGTTGGTTAACTGCCGATGGCAAAACAACGTTACTCTACACAGAATCAAGTCCCCGGGCATGATCCTGGGGTGCAAAAAACTTTTAACGGGTGTGCATCACATCCTCCCGATGGGAGTAATTAACGAGTCTGGGTACAGACTCAAACTTTTTTCCTTCGACTGCTTATTCTGTCGAATCTTCTTTTTATCGGGTGCGCGTCAGCGCTCCCGATTGGAGTAGCCCCCGAGTCCAGGTTTGGATGCTCGCAATCCGTGCGTGGACTCAAATCCTTCATCCGATGACTTTTTATGTTTCCTTCGAATGCTTCCAATTTATGACGTCATTGCTGACGTGTAACTGCTGCGGGCTGATTTGACGGGTCCTGTCATGACGGGCTAGCCCTAGCTCTGTTCAATCAGTGTTTTAGGGCTTGACCACTATACGCATAACGATCGAGGTGGCTCCTCGATTTTCGCGCAATCGTGGGCGTAGTGGGCCGTCAGTTCCTCCCCTTCCTCAAGCGCCACGTGCTTACTTAACTCTTAACTTCTCCTTAAAATCTCCAAAGGGCAAAAAATTCCCAATCTTCTCCACGGTTCCCGCAGCATTTCCTCATTATCCCCCTTCTTCCTTCTTTCGCCATTGTCGCGCCGCCACCACAGCTTTTTCAATCTTCCTTAGATCTTGCGATGGTGAAGAAGAAGAATACTGTCGCCGCCGCCAGCTCCACCAGCGGAGGTGCCGCCGCCAAGTCCTCCTCTTCTCTTCCGAAGGGGAGCGCTCCGAACGCCCCTCCCCCAGCTCCGGCGCCGCCAGCGCCGTCGAGCTCAATGGTCAAACCTGGGGACTGGGTAGCTTCAACCGTCACCAAGCGTGACGAGAAGAGGTCCCGAAGCTTAGGATTGATATCCTCCGACGCGGGAGATGTGATCCTTCCAGGTGCGATTTCTCGGCCTGATCCTCCTGCTGGATTTTCTGTGATGTTCTTATCTTTTCTTCACCGAGGCCTTTCGCTCCCTACTCATGGATTCCTCCTCCATCTCTTGCGGACGTACGAAATCCAATTATGGCAACTTACCCCCAACTCAATCCTCCATGTTGCTGTGTTTATCACCCTTTGCGAGGCGTTTTTGGGTATTGAACCTCATTTCGGGCTGTGGAAGAAGATCTTCTATGTGAAGAGATACAGCAGTAGTAATGGGTACTTTGTCACCGGAGGAGTAGGTTTTGTTGCTCGCTCAGAAGTCAATTACTTTAATTTCCCAATGAGAGAGTCCGTGCAAGGATGGAGGCTGAAATGGTTTTACGTCAAAGATTCCTCGTCACCCGAGTGTCGACTCCCCTGCTATGTGATACGTCTCCAACGTATCTATAATTTCCGATGTTCCATGCTTGTTTTATGACAATACCAACATGTTTTGTTCACACTTTATATCATTTTCATGCATTTTCCGGAACTAACCTATTAACAAGATGCCACAAGGCCAGTTGCTGTTTTCTGCTGTTTTTGGTTCCAGAAAGGCTGTTCGGGCAATATTCTCGGAATTGGACGAAATCAACGCCAAACCTCCTATTTTTCCCGGAAGGCTCCAGAACACCGAAGAAGAGTCGAAAAGGGGCCAGGGGGCCACCACACCACATGGCGGCGCGGGCCAGGCCTAGGCCGCGCCGGCCTAGGGTGTGGCGCCCCCAGGTGCCCCCCTGCGCCGCCTCTTCGCCTATAAAAGCCCTTTCGACCTAAAAACGCAGTACCAATTGACGAAACTCCAGAAAGACTCCAGGGGCGCCGCCGCCATCGCGAAACTCCAATTCGGGGGACAGAACTCTCTGTTCCGGCACCCTGCCGGACGGGGAATTGCCCCCGGAGCCATCTCCACCGCCGTCTTCACCGCCATCTTCACCGCCATCGCTGCCTCCATGATGAGGAGGGAGTAATCCACCCCCGAGGCTGAGGGCTCCGCTGTAGCTATGTGGTTCATCTCTCTCCCATGTACCTCAATACAATAATCTCATGAGCTGCTTTACATGATTGAGATTCATATGAGTTTGTATCACAATTTATCTATGTGCTACTCTAGCAAAGTTATTAAAATAGTTCTATTCCTCCTGCACGTGTGTAAAGGTGACAGTGTGTGCACCGTGTTAGTACTTGGTTTATGCTATGATCATGATCTCTTGTAGATTGCGAAGTTAACTATTGCTATGATAATATTGATGTGATCTATTCCTCCTACATATGCATGAAGGTGACAGTGTGCATGCTATGTTAGTACTTGGTTTAGTCCTTTGATCTATCTTACACTATAAGGTTACTTAAACATGAGCATTATTGTGGAGCTTGTTAACTCCGGCATTGAGGGTTCGTGTAATCCTACGCAATGTGTTCATCATCCAACAAAAGTGTAGAGTATGCATTTATCTATTCTGTTATGTGATCAATGTTGAGAGTGTCCACTAGTGAAAGTGTAATCCCTAGGCCTTGTTCTTAAATACTGCTATCGCTACTTGTTTACTACTGCTGCGTTACTACTGCTTGTTTACTGTTTTACTGCGTTACTACTGCTGCAATACTACCACCATCAACTACACGCCAGCAAGCTATTTTCTGGCACCGTTGCTACTGCTACTATATATTCATAGCACCTGTATTTCACTATCTCTTCGCTGAACTAGTGCACCTATTAGGTGTGTTGGGGACACAAGAGACTTCTTGCTTTGTGGTTGCAGGGTTGCATGAGAGGGATATCTTTGACCTCTTCCTCCCTGAGTTCGATAAACCTTGGGTGATCCACTTAAGGGAAAACTTGCTGCTGTTCTACAAACCTCTGCTCTTGGAGGCCCAACACTGTCTACAGGAAAAGGAGGGGGACGTAGACATCAAGCACTTTTCTGGCGCCGTTGCCGGGGAGGAAAGGTAAAAGGCACTCATACTTCGGTTCCAGGTAAAGTACTTTTCTGGCGCCATTGTGTTTGTGCTCGAAGCTATTTCCTTTAGATCCTGCAATTGCAACTTTTTGTTTCTTGTTTACACTAGTTAGGCATAATGGAAAACAACAAAAAAATTGGTGAGCTTTTTAGTCTTTTTCCTGATTTAGAATTGTTTGATGCAAAAATTAAAAAACCTATGGAACCTTATTTGCATGCTAGTAGCGATGTTATTAGTATGAATGCAATTACTGCTAATACTATGGATAAGTCTAAGCTTGGGGAAGCTAGTTTATATAAGAATAATCTTTTTTGCTCCTCAGCTTTGGAAGAAATATTTTGCTCTGATAATGCTTTATCTCCCATATGCGATAACTCTAATGATGCTTCTGATATTTTAAATCCACCTGCCGAAAGTATTCCGTATAAAATACCTATGCAAATTATTGAACGCGTTATGGATAACCGTTATACAGGGGATGGAACTGTCCACCCTGGAGATCATTTATTGTTCTTGCATGAATTATGCGATTTATTCAAGTGTGCAGGTATTGCTATGGATGAAGTGAGGAAGAAACTATTCTCTATATCGATGTCTGGTAAAGCGGCGCATTGGTATAAATTACTGGATAATGGGGATTCTCTTGAATGGAATGATATTGTGCCCCGGTTTTATTCTAAATTTTATCCTCCTCATGAAGTGCATATTGATAGGAATTATATTTATAACTTTTATCCTCGTGATGGAGAGAGTATTTCTCAAGCGTGGGGGAGACTAAAGTCACTAATGCTCAAATGTCCCATTCATGAGCTCCCCCGTAATGTTATTGTTAATAATTTTTATGCGAGGCTTTCAGGACAACACAAGGACTATCTGGACGCGTGTTCGGAAGGATCTTTTACAAGCAAGGAGGTTGAAGCTAGGTGGGATCTTCTTGATCGGATTAAGGAGAACGCTGAAGGATGGGAGAACAATGAAGGTAAAGAGTCAGGTATAAATTATGATTATGAATGCATTGAAGCTTTTATGGATACCGATAAATTTCGAAATATGAGTGCTACTTATGGTCTTGACTCTCAAGTTGCTGCAAATCTTTATAAAGCCTTTGCTTCTCATTTTGAATTGCCTAAAAATAATTTTGATAAGTATCATGAACCTTTTAAAGAGGCTTGCATGAAGAATGAAATTGTTGTTAATTATTGCAATAAGCATGCTCAAACTCCTAAAAATGCTATTTCTTATAAGCATGTTAATTTTTGTGGAATGCATAGACCTTGTGGAATTAATCAAGTCAAAGATGAATATTGCATCCATCATATTAATGAAAAAACTAGGAAGTGGCTTAGGGCTCTAGATGATCTTGGTAAAAAAGTTTGTGCCCTCTATCCTTTTATTTGTGAAGTTTGCCATGAAGTGGGTCATTTTAATTTTCAATGCTCCTCCAATGATAATTTGAACCCAATGAGTGCTGCAAATTTGTATTGTGATGATGAAATTACTCCTAATCAGCATGATGAACTTACTTTATTTTTGGGGTGTGAAGAATTGTCGAGAAAAATCTCTTTGTTACATATGAGTGATCTTGATATTGATGATGTCCTGCATGGGTGTTTTTCTTATTGCATTGATAATAGCCATACAAATACTTACATACAAAATATTTTAGAAGATGACACCTTGCCAAAATATGATAGGACAGCCATGTGTTTTGAACTAATTAATGAAAAGGAGGAATCCTTCCAAGTTTCTTCTATTATTTCTGAAAGTAAATCAGGTTATGCGGACAAGCTACCCTTCAAGCCTCTTCCTCCTAAAGAAGGAAATGAAAAGAAGGGAACGAAGAAGAAGAAGAAGAAGAAGAATAAAAAGAAAGAGGTAACGGCGTATCCCCGCGTGAATGAGATAACGCTAGGTAACCGTAAGTATGTTGCTCCTAATGATTATTGTGATAATGAATCTGAATATGATGATCTTCCTATGCCCTTTATATACATTAGTGATCATGATTTGAATGAGCACCCTACTTTTGATATTGCAAATCTCTGGGAAACTAATTCTGAAAATGATGATAATAATTGCCATAGTGTCAGTGCTATCCATGCTTCCTCCCATAATAATATAGAAAGCTGTAAGCTTGGGGAAGAGGTGTTTGAAAATCCTTTTGCTACTGATCATTATGTGTTTGATACATCTCCTTCTAATAACAACGACGGTATGGTCATAAATAAACCGACTGTGAAAGATAACTATTCTATTTCTTATGATGACACTGTGCCTCCGATCTTTGATGATTATTATAAAGAATGCTATGATATAGGTTATAACTACCCTTATGAAACTTGTCATAGTCATGATTGGGTTACCAAAAACAATTCTTTTAATGTGCAACTTGTTTACCATGTTCAAATTCTTGATAATAATCTTGCTCCAATTACTATTAATGAGAATAACTCTTCTTATACCAAATTTAATGATACTTCTATGCATATGAACCATGATAAGCATGTTTTAAGTGATGGGTATATTGTGGATTTCATCAATGATGCTACTGAAAGTTATTATGAGAGAGGGAAATATGTTTATATGCATCTTAATAATATTAAGTTTCCCCTCTTTATGTTGAGAATCTTGAAGTTACTCGTGTTTTATCCTCTTATGCTTGTCACTTTGTTCTTCATGAATTCATTTGTGTACAAGATTCCTCTTCATAGGAAGCATGTTAGACTTAAATTTGTTTTGAATTTGCCTCTTGAAGCTCTCTTTTGCTTCAAATACTATTTCCCGCGAATGGATTATTAAAACTGCTGAGCCCATCTTAATGGCTATAAAGAAAGAACTTCTTGGGAGATAACCCATGTGTTATTTTGCTACAGTACTTTGTTTTATATTTGTGTCTTGGAAGTTGTTTACTACTGTAGCAACCTCTCCTTATCTTAGTTTTGTGTTTTGTTGTGCCAAGTAAAGCCGTTGATAGAAAAGTAAGTACTAGATTTGGATTACTGCGCAGTTCCAGATTTCTTTGCTGTCACGAATCTGGGTCCACCTCCCTGTACGTAGCTCAGAAAATTAAGCCAATTTACATGCATGATCCTCAGATATGTACGCAACTTTCATTCAATTTGAGCATTTTCATTTGAGCAAGTCTGGTGCCATTTTAAAATTCGTCAATACGAACTGTTCTGTTTTGACAGATTCTGCCTTTTATTTCGCATTGCCTCTTTTGCTATGTTGGATGAATTTCTTTGATCCACTAATGTCCAGTAGCATTATGCAATGTCCAGAAGTGTTAAGAATGATTGTGTCACCTCTGAATATGTTAATTTTTATTGTGCACTAACCCTCTAATGAGTTGTTTCGAGTTTGGTGTGGAGGAAGTTTTCAAGGGTCAAGAAAGGAGGATGATATACTATGATCAAGAAGAGTGAAAGCTCTAAGCTTGGGGATGCCCCGGTGGTTCATCCCTGCATATTTCAAGAAGACTCAAGCGTCTAAGCTTGGGGATGCCCAAGGCATCCCCTTCTTCATCGACAAATTATCAGGTTCCTTCTCTTGAAACTATATTTTTATTCGATCACATCTTATGCGCTTTGCTTGGAGCGTCGGTTTGTTTCTATATTTGTTTTTGTTTGAATAAATGTTTGTGTGGGAGAGAGACACGCTCCGCTGGTTCGTATGAACACATGTGTTCTTAGCTTTTAAAATTCATGGTGAAGTTTCTTCTTCGTTAAATTGTTATATGGTTGGAATTGGAAAATGATACATGTAGTAAATTGCTAAAATGTCTTGGGTAATGTGATACTTGGCAATTGTTGTGCTCATGTTTAAGCTCTTGCATCATATACTTTGCACCTATTAGTGAAGAAATACATAGAGCTTGTTAAAATTTGGTTTGCATGAGTGGTTTCTCTAGAGTCTAGATATTTTCTTGTAAGATGTTTGAACAACAAGGAAGACGATGTATAGTTTTATAATGCTTGTAATATGTCTTTTATGTGAGTTTTGCTGTACTAGTTCGTGCTTGTGTTTGCTTCAAACAACCTTGCTAGCCTAAACCTTGTATCGAGAGGGAATACTTCTCATGCATCCAAATCCTTGAGCCAAACAACACTATGCCATTTGTGTCCACCATACCTACCTACTACATGGTATTTTCCGCCATTCCAAAGTAAATTGCTTGAGTGCTACCTTTAAAATTCCATCATTCACCTTTGCAATACATAGCTCATGGGACAAATAGCTTAAAAACTATTGTGGTATTGAATATGTAATTATGCACTTTATCTCTTATTAAGTTGCTTGTTGTGCGATAACCGTGTTTACTGGGGACGCCATCAACTATTCATTGTTGAATTTCATGTGAGTTGCTATGCATGTCCGTCTTGTCTGAAGTAAGAGAGATCTACCACTATATGGTTAAGCATGCATATGTTAGAGAAGAACATTGGGCCGCTAACTAAAGCCATGCTCCATGGTGGAAGTTTCAGTTTTGGACAACAATCCTCAAATCTCAAATGAGAAAATTATTAATTGTTGTTATATGCTTATGCATAAAAGAGGAGTCCATTATCTGTTGTCTATGTTGTCCCGGTATGGATGTCTAAGTTGAAGAATAATCAATAGCGAGAAATCCAATGCGAGCTTTCTCCTTAGACCTTTGTACAAAGTGCATAGAGGTACCCCTTTGTGACACTTGGTAAAAACAATGCATTGTGATGATCCGGTAGTCCAAGCTAATTAGGACAAGGTGCGGGCACTATTAGTACACTATGCATGAGGCTTGCAACTTATAAGATATAATTTACATGATACATATGCTTTATTACTACCGTTGACAAAATTGTTTCATGTTTTCAAAATAAAAGCTCTAGCACAAATATAGCAATCGATGCTTTCCTCTTTGAAGGACCATTCTTTTACTTTTATTGTTGAGTCAGTTCACCTATCTTTCTCCACCTCAAGAAGCAAACATTTGTGTGAACTGTGCATTGATTCTTATATACTTGCTTATTGCATTTGTTATATTGCTTTGCATTGACAACTATCCATGAGATATACATGTTACAAGTTGAAAGCAACCGCTGAAACTTAATCTTCCATTGTGTTGCTTCAATGTCTCTACTATGAATTTATTGCTTTATGATTAACTCTTATGCAAGACTTATTGATGCTTGTCTCGAAAGTACTATTCATGAAAAGTCTTTGCTATATGATTCACTTGTTTACTCATTGCATTTACATTGTTTCGAATCGCTGCATTCATCTCATATGCTTTACAATGGTATGATTAAGATTATGTTGGTAGCATGTCACCTCAGAAATTATCTTTTATCGTTTACCTACTCGAGGACGAGTAGGAACTAAGCTTGGGGATGCTGATACGTCTCCAACGTATCTATAATTTCCGATGTTCCATGCTTGTTTTATGACAATACCAACATGTTTTGTTCACACTTTATATCATTTTCATGCATTTTCCGGAACTAACCTATTAACAAGATGCCACAAGGCCGATTCTTGTCTGCTGTTTTTGGTTCCAGAAAGGCTGTTCGGGCAATATTCTCGGAATTGGACGAAATCAACGCCAAACCTCCTATTTTTCCCGGAAGGCTCCAGAACACCGAAGAAGAGTCGGAAAGGGGCCAGGGGGCCACCACACCACATGGCGGCGCGGGCCAGGCCTAGGCCGCGCCGGCCTAGGGTGTGGCGCCCCCAGGTGCCCCCCTGCGCCGCCTCTTCGCCTATAAAAGCCCTTTCGACCTAAAAACGCAGTACCAATTGAAGAAACACCATAAAGACTCCGGGCGCCGCCGCCATCGCGAAACTCCAATTCGGGGACAGAACTCTCTGTTCCGGCACCCTGCCGGACGGGGAATTGCCCCCGGAGCCATCTCCACCGCCGTCTTCACTGCCATCTTCACCGCCATCGCTGCCTCCATGATGAGGAGGGAGTAATCCACCCCCGAGGCTGAGGGCTCCGCTGTAGCTATGTGGTTCATCTCTATCCCATGTACCTCAATACAATAATCTCATGAGCTGCTTTACATGATTGAGATTCATATGAGTTTGTATCACAATTTATCTATGTGCTACTCTAGCAAAGTTATTAAAGTAGTTCTATTCCTCCTGCACGTGTGTAAAGGTGACAGTGTGTGCACCGTGTTAGTACTTGGTTTATGCTATGATCATGATCTCTTGTAGATTGCGAAGTTAACTATTGCTATGATAATATTGATGTGATCTATTCCTCCTACATATGCATGAAGGTGACAGTGTGCATGCTATGTTAGTACTTGGTTTAGTCCTTTGATCTATCTTACACTATAAGGTTACTTAAACATGAGCATTATTGTGGAGCTTGTTAACTCCGGCATTGAGGGTTCGTGTAATCCTACGCAATGTGTTCATCATCCAACAAAAGTGTAGAGTATGCATTTATCTATTCTGTTATGTGATCAATGTTGAGAGTGTCCACTAGTGAAAGTGTAATCCCTAGGCCTTGTTCTTAAATACTGCTATCGCTACTTGTTTACTACTGCTGCGTTACTACTGCTTGTTTTTATGTTTCTTTGCGTTACTACTGCTGCAATACTACCACCATCAACTACACGCCAGCAAGCTATTTTCTGGCACCGTTGCTACTGCTACTATATATTCATAGCACCTGTATTTCACTATCTCTTCGCCGAACTAGTGCACCTATTAGGTGTGTTGGGGACACAAGAGACTTCTTGCTTTGTGGTTGCAGGGTTGCATGAGAGGGATATCTTTGACCTCTTCCTCCCTGAGTTCGATAAACCTTGGGTGATCCACTTAAGGGAAAACTTGCTGCTGTTCTACAAACCTCTGCTCTTGGAGGCCCAACACTGTCTACAGGAAAGGAGGGGGAACGTAGACATCACTATGCCGATGTTTCTGAAGCCAAGCCCAAGGACTCTTGGAAGAACATTCTCTCAGCCGACGAAAGGGCCTCAGCCGAAGAATTGTTTGCCAAATTCCTTCGAATCAAAGAGGCTGACGGCCAAACTATGATTGGTACGGAGGTGGCAGCAGTATTCCTGAAGCGCCGAATCCAGCCAGTCATGGCCAGAGTTCACCCGATGTGGTTGTACTCAGGTCCAAAGGATGAGACCAGGATTAATGCTGCCGATCTATCAGAGAAAGAGTTGCTTGATGAAGTCCGTCGCCTTACTTCCTTCAACCAGGAAGATTCAATTCCGCTGATCTCTTCTTATGCTCCCCTTGACGTTGATCATCCACCATCAGGGGTATTTTCCTTTCTTCACATCTCTACTATAGCTTCTTGCTTAGCCGACATAATTACCTTTGTTCTTACTTGTCATTTTTCTTTGCCAGATCCCTATGGCTTCTGAAAATACACGTGATTAACCGGATGATACTTCTGAGGGGAGAGGCTCCTCAATCCCCGTAGATTTTCACACCACCGAGCAAACAGGTCTAGAGGATGAATATAATGGTTCGATGAATCTTGAAGTTGCCCACGCTGATCTTCCCTCCTCAGCCGATAACACTTGTATCGCAGATGGATCAGTGCGTAACGTCGACACTGATCGTGATACTTTTGTTGATGCAGCTGCGGAAGGGGCCAGAGCTTCTCCTGCGAAGAGATCAACCGGCGGCTTTGCCGATGAAGATGATTGATGACCCACAAGTATAGGGGATCGCAACAGTCTTCGAGGGAAGTAAAACCCAAATTTATTGATTCGACACAAGGGGAGGTAAAGAATACTTATAAGCCTTAACAACTGAGTTGTCAATTCAGCTGCACCTGGAAAAGCACTAGCAACAGGGGTGATGTGAAAGTAGAAGTAATATGAGAGCAGTAGTAACAGTAACACAGCAGCAGTAATAGCAATATGAGAGCAATGGCACGAGAAGATAGTTGATACTACTTCCAATGACATGTAGAACAAGTATATGATGATGAGAGATGGACCGGGGTTCCCAGCGATCTACACTAGTGGTAACTCTCCAATAACAAGTGTTGGGTGAACAAATTACAGTTGGGCAATTGATAGGAATCAAAGCATTAAGATAGAACATCAGGCTTATTAATTATGTAGGCATGTTTTCCGTATATAGTCGTACGTGCTCGCAATGAGAAACTTGCACAACATCTTTTGTCCTACCAGCCGGTGGCAGCCGGGCCTCAAGGGAAACTACTGGATATTAAGGTACTCCTTTTAATAGAGTACCGGAGCAAAGCATTAACACTCCATGAAAACATGTGATCCTCACATCACTACCATCCCCTCCGGTTGTCCCGATTTCTGTCACTTCGGGGCCATTGGTTCCGGACAGTGACATGTGCATACAACTTGTAGATACAATCTAAGCAATAAGTATAGAGCTCAAATCTAAGATCATGCCACTCGGGCCCTAGTGACAAGCATTAAGCATAACAAGATTGCAGCAACAATAACTTCACAAACTTTATAGATAGACTAATCATAATGTATCATCCATCGGATCCCAACAAACACAACACCGATTACATCAGATGAATCTCAATCATGTAAGGCAGCTCATGAGACCATTGTATTGAAGTACATGGGGGAGAGTATACCGACATAGCTACTGCTAGAACCCGTAGTCCATGGGGGAACTACTCACGGAGCATGATGGAGGCGGTGGCGTTGATGGAGATGGCTTCCGGGGGCACTTCCCCGTTCCGGCAGGGTGCCGGAACAGAGTTCTGTCCCCCGAATTGGAGTTTCGCGATGGCGGCGGCGCCCCTGGAGTCTTTCTGGAGTTTCGTCAATTGGTACTGCGTTTTTAGGTCGAAAGGGGTTTTATAGGCGAAGAGGCGGCGCAGGGGGGCACCTGGGGGCTCCACACCATAGGGTGGCGCGGGCCCAGGCCAGGCCGCGCCGCCCTATGGTCTGGTGGCCCTCTGGCCCCTCTCCGACTCTTCTTCGGTGTTCTGGAGCCTTCCGGGAAAAATAGGAGGTTTGGCGTTGATTTCGTCCAATTCCGAGAATATTGCCCGAACAGCCTTTCTGGAACCAAAAACAGCAGAAAACAGGAACTGGCACTGTGGCATCTTGTTAATAGGTTAGTTTCGGAAAACGCATGAAATCATCATAAAGTGCAAGCAAAACATGTAAGTATTGTCATAAAACAAGCATGGAACGACAGAAATTATGGATACATCGGGGACGTATCAGCATCCCCAAGCTTAGTTCCTGCTCGTCCCGAGCAGGTAAACGATAAAAATAATAATTTCTGTAGTGACATGCTACTTACATAACCTTGATCATACTATTACAAAGCATATGAAATGAATGAAGTGACTCAAGGCAATGATCTATAGTTGCTAACAAGTAGATAACATATAGCAAAACTTTTCATGAATAGTACTTTGAAGACAAGCATCAAAAGTCTTGCACAAGAGTTAACTCATAAAGCAATAGATTCAAAGTAAAGGCATCGAAGCAACACAAAGGAAGATATAAGTTTCAGCGGTTGCTTTCAACTTTCAACATGCATATCTCATGGATAATTGTCAACACAAAGTAATATGATGAATGCAAATATGCAAGTATGTAAGAATCAATGCACAGTTGACACAAGTGTTTGCTTCTAAGATGGAAGGAAGTAGGTATACTGACTCAACATAAAGTAAAAGAATGGTCCTTCAAAGAGGAAAGCATCGATTGCTATATTTGTGCTAGAGCTTTGGTTTTGAAAACATATAGAGAGCATAAAAAGTAAAATTTTGAGAGGTGTTTGTTGTTGTCAACGAATGGTAATGGGTACACTAACTACCTCGCCAACCGGACTTTTAAGAGTGGCTCCCATTTTATTTTATTTTTTGGGTGGCACTCCTTCCAACCTTTCTTTCTCAAACCATGGCTAACCGAATCCTCGGGTGCCTGCCAACAATCTCATACCATGAAGGAGTGCCTTTTTATTTTAGTTTTATTATGATGATGACACTCCCCCCAACCTTTGCTTACACAAGCCATGGCTAACCGAATCCTTCGGGTGCCTTCCAACAATCACATACCATGGAGGAGCGTCTAATTAGTTTAATTAATTTGGGACTGGGAATCCCATTGCCAGCTCTTTTTGCAAAATTATTGGATAAGCGGATGTGCCACTAGTCCATATGAGAGTCCGTCAAAAGTAAATGACAAGGTTGAAAGCTAAACACCACATACTTCCTCATGAGCTATAAAACATTGACACAAATCAGAGGTGATAAATTTTGAATTGTTTAAAGGTAGCACTCAAGCAATTTACTTTGGAATGGCAGGAAATACCACATAGTAGGTAGGTATGGTGGACACAATTGGCATAGTGGTTGGCTCAAGGATTTTGGATGCATGAGAAGTATTCCCTCTCGATACAAGGCTTAGGCTAGCAAGGTTGTTTGAAGCAAACACAAGTATGAACCGGTACAGCAAAACTTACATAAGAACATATTGCAAGCATTATAATACTCTACACTGTCTTCCTTGTTGCTCAAACACTTTTACCAGAAAATATCTAGACCTTAAGAGAGATCAATTATGCAATGATCTACTTGAGAGCTCAAAACAATTGCCAAGTGTCAAATTATCCAATACATATGAGGCATTTTCTTCTTCCAACCAAATAAAGATAAGTATTGTAGCTTCCAACTTTTATCATTGAACATTAAAAGTAAAACGAAGAACAAGTGTTCATATGAAAAAGTGGAGCGTGTCTCTCTCCCAAACAAGGATAGCTAGGATCCGATCTTATTCAAAACAAAACAAAACGAAAATAAACACACAGACGCTCCAAGTAAAGCACATATGATGTGACTGAATAAAAATATAGTTTCAGGGGAGGGACCTGATAAGTTGATGAAGAAGGGGATGCCTTGGGCATCCCCAAGCTTAGACGCTTGAGTCTTCTTGAAATATGCAGGGATGAACCACCGGGGCATCCCCAAGCTTAGACTTTTCACTCTTCTTGATCATATATCATCCTCCTCTCTTGACCCTTGAAAACTTCCTTCACAACAAACTTCTCATAAACTTCATTAGAGGGGTTAGTACTCAAAAAATTTGAATCCACCTTGGTCCTGTAGTGGCACATTGCAAGAACTCAATAAAACATTAGCTACAGCCCTCTACGTCTAGAAAGCCTTGCTTAAAGTCCACAAGAGACAATGCAAAAAACAGAGACAGAATCTGCCAAAACAGAACAGCCAGTAAAGACGAATTTTAATAAAATACTTCCGTTGCTCAAATCAGAAAACTCAAAACTAATGAAAGTTGCGTACATATCTGAGGAACACGCACGTAAATTGGCATAATTTTCTGAGTTTCCTACAGAGAATTGGACCAAGATTCGTGACAGATAGAAATCTGTTTCTGCGCAGAAATCCAAATCTAGTATCAACCTTCGATTAGAGGCTTCACTTGGCACAACAAAACACAAAGCTAAGATAAGGAGAGGTTGCTACAGTAGTAAACAACTTCCAAAACACAAATATAAAACAAAGTACTGTAGCAAAATAACACATGGGTTATCTCCCAAGAAGTTGCTTTCTTTATAGCCATTAAGATGGGCTCAGCAGTTTTAATGATGCACTCGCAAGAAATAGTATTTGAAGCAAAAGAGAGCATCAAAAAGCAAATCCAAAACAAATTTAAGTCTAACATGCTTCCTATGCAAAGGAATCTTGTAAATAAACAAGTTCATGAAAAGCAAGGTAACAAGCATAGGAAGATAGAACAAGTATAACTTCAAAAATTTCAGCACATAGAAAGGTGTTTTAGTACCATAAAAATTTCTACAACCATATTTTCCTCTCTCATAATAATTTTCAGTAGCTTCATGAACAAACTCAACAATATAACTATCACATGCAGCATACTTTCCATGATTTCCAAACACATAATTTTTATCAAGTTCAAGAATAGTGGAATTAAAACTTTCAAACACACTTTTATCAATAATATAACGAGGTAAATGATCAATCTCAAGAGATATGGGACACATAGATAAAGTCAATAACTCTCCAATCCCATTTTCATTAGTAGCACAATTAATATTATCAAGTAACATAGGACCATCATCTAGAGCTTTATCATAAACATTTGCCAAGCAAAATTCTTTAGTACCATGCATTTTGACATCAGGCACAAACAAAGCATTATCATAAGATTTATCAAAGTAGCATGGATTATCATATATAACAGTAGCATAATTATTCTCACAAGTTTTACTCATAGGGAATATTTCAAGAGAATCCACAGGAACATAACATTCAACCTTTTTCGATAAGCATGGAGGACAATCAAATAGTGTAAGAGATAAAGAGTTACTCTCATTAGGAGGTTGGCATGGGTAGCTAATCCATTCTTCCTCCTTTTGTTCGTCGCTCTCCTCTTCTTTTTCATCCAATGAGCTTTCTGGTTCATCAATTTCCTCCTCTTTTTCATCCAATGCGCTTTCAGGTTCATCAGTTTCTTCTTCCACCGGTTCCTGCAAATTGTGAGTGCATTCTTGTGCATTAATGTGTCTCTCTTTATAATCAATGATATAAGGATTATTACCGAAGCATTCTATGCAACAATTAAGGATAGAAGAGACATAATCTTTAAGGTCCTTACAAACAACACAAGTTTCATAATTCTCAACCATGAAGGATTCGATCTCAGAGGCTCCCATAAACACGACAAATTGTTCTACCTCTTCGAACCCATAATGAATATAGCAATTCCGATTATAGTTTTTAATTAAAAATTCCTCACTAAAGCCACATTGAAATTTAAGATGTTTAGTATCCTGTTGAGAGCAACAGTTTATATCATGGCGTTTAAGCAAGATTTTAGCAATTGTATCCACTTTTTCTATCATAGCACTCATTATTTCACCAGCTCTTGATTTCCTATAATTATTATAACATTCTATGAGTTCCAAGTAGGTTGTTGGTTCTCCCATAACAGCAGTTTTTAATTTTTCAGTTTTTCAAATTTTTATGGATTTTTTTGGGTATATAGGAAAAGTAAAACAAGACAAAAATAAACTAAGCAAAAGTAAACTACGCAAACTAATACTAGACAGAAATAAACTAAGCACAAGTAAACTAGGAAAAAGTAAACTAAGCAAAACAAAATAAAATAAAACAGAGAGAGAGGTAGAGTGTACTCCCCAGGTGAACTTATGAGTAGAGCTATGCCTCCCCGGCAACGGCGCCAGAAAACAGTCTTGATGACCCACAAGTATAGGGGATCGCAACAGTCTTCGAGGGAAGTAAAACCCAAATTTATTGATTCGACACAAGGGGAGGTAAAGAATACTTATAAGCCTTAACAACTGAGTTGTCAATTCAGCTGCACCTGGAAAAGCACTAGCAACAGGGGTGATGTGAAAGTAGCAGTAATATGAGAGCAGTAGTAACAGTAACACAGCAGCAGTAATAGCAATATGAGAGCAATGGCACGAGAAGATAGTTGATACTACTTCCAATGACATGTAGAACAAGTATATGATGATGAGAGATGGACCGGGGTTCCCAGCGATCTACACTAGTGGTAACTCTCCAATAACAAGTGTTGGGTGAACAAATTACAGTTGGGCAATTGATAGGAATCAAAGCATTAAGATAGAACATCAGGCTTATTAATTATGTAGGCATGTTTTCCGTATATAGTCGTACGTGCTCGCAATGAGAAACTTGCACAACATCTTTTGTCCTACCAGCCGGTGGCAGCCGGGCCTCAAGGGAAACTACTGGATATTAAGGTACTCCTTTTAATAGAGTACCGGAGCAAAGCATTAACACTCCATGAAAACATGTGATCCTCACATCACTACCATCCCCTCCGGTTGTCCCGATTTCTGTCACTTCGGGGCCATTGGTTCCGGACAGTGACATGTGCATACAACTTGTAGATACAATCTAAGCAATAAGTATAGAGCTCAAATCTAAGATCATGCCACTCGGGCCCTAGTGACAAGCATTAAGCATAACAAGATTGCAGCAACAATAACTTCACAAACTTTATAGATAGACTAATCATAATGTATCATCCATCGGATCCCAACAAACACAACACCGATTACATCAGATGAATCTCAATCATGTAAGGCAGCTCATGAGACCATTGTATTGAAGTACATGGGGGAGAGTATACCGACATAGCTACTGCTAGAACCCGTAGTCCATGGGGGAACTACTCACGGAGCATGATGGAGGCGGTGGCGTTGATGGAGATGGCTTCCGGGGGCACTTCCCCGTTCCGGCAGGGTGCCGGAACAGAGTTCTGTCCCCCGAATTGGAGTTTCGCGATGGCGGCGGCGCCCCTGGAGTCTTTCTGGAGTTTCGTCAATTGGTACTGCGTTTTTAGGTCGAAAGGGGTTTTATAGGCGAAGAGGCGGCGCAGGGGGGCACCTGGGGGCTCCACACCATAGGGTGGCGCGGGCCCAGGCCAGGCCGCGCTGCCCTATGGTCTGGTGGCCCTCTGGCCCCTCTCCGACTCTTCTTCGGTGTTCTGGAGCCTTCCGGGAAAAATAGGAGGTTTGGCGTTGATTTCGTCCAATTCCGAGAATATTGCCCGAACAGCCTTTCTGGAACCAAAAACAGCAGAAAACAGGAACTGGCACTGTGGCATCTTGTTAATAGGTTAGTTCCGGAAAACGCATGAAATCATCATAAAGTGCAAGCAAAACATGTAAGTATTGTCATAAAACAAGCATGGAACGACAGAAATTATGGATACGTCGGGGATGTATCAATGATCTCTTCGACATGTAAGTAGTTCTTTTCTGAAAGTTATGCTTTGCCTTCTTTATTTTTCACACCCTTTTTATAATCATAGTCGACCATTCTCCTTTGCAGTGATGAGGGCTTTATCGAGCCTCCGCCTAAAAAGGCCAAATCTGATGCTGTCTCGCCGGTCGTGGTGGCTTCCGAAGCTTCGGCTCCCAAGGCTGCCCCCATGGCTCAAGCATCGACTGCTTCTTCCCTTTCCAAAGGGAAGGATATTTCTCCAACTACTGCTACCGCGGTTCCTTTTTCTGTAAGTCCTCTTCTGATCGCAATACAGATTTCTTGGAGCGTGCCTTGTTTAATTGTTTTTCTTTCTTTCTTAAGGACCTGCGAGGCGTTATTTCTTCTCTGGAGGTTTTCGCCTCCCGATTCACTTCCCTAGAGGCTGACAAAGTTCAACTGCAAGAGGAAGTCGAATCTTCTTCCTCGAAACTGGACGACGCAGTCAAGATAGCTGCCGCGGCTCGCCAAGAGATTGATTCTCTGAAGGAGGAACTGGCCAGACTGAGAGAGAAGCTGAAGGAGGAGGAAGCATCCAGGCTGGTGGCTGAGGCTCGAGCAGCCGAAAAGGATGAAGTCCTTCGTCAATCTTCTTTGGCCTTGCTTGGTAATTTCTAACATACTTCTGTCAAACGACGTACTTATGGATTCAAACTTTTCGTTAATGACTGAATTTTTTCCTTCCTTTTCACTGCAGAGGCAGCAAACATCCCTGCCGATGCCCTAGAAAAAGTTCCAAATAACTACCCAGCGAATGATGTATCAACGATTCTTGCTTCTCACCAGCTTACTCAAGAGCTTCTTGTGAAGGGGAAGGGTGCCCTGGCACGGATGCACTCGATGATCTTCCCCAAGATTAAGCAAGAGAAGACCCTGGGACAGCTGATCGATACATTCGCGGTTGACACCAAGGAGGTCATCGAGGTATTCAAGCGTACATCGCGCACTTTTGGTGCTGTCCTTGCCTTCCAGCTTATGATGGGTTACGGCTTTAAGGGTGACATCGAGGAAATGACTAAGGGTCGTCCAAAAGAGCAAGACGGGCAACCTGTTGATTTGAGCACCTTAAAGGCGTCTGCTCTTACTTGTGCCCGTCAGCTCCTTGAACTAGTTTCATCAAGGAAGTCGTCGGCTGGCCCCAGTTTATCGACTCAAACCCAGCTCCCTTGATTCTTGTAACAAACTTGTGCCTTGAGCTGATGCGAAACATTGCTCTGCCGCAAAACTCATGCTTGTAATAAACTCCGTGATAGCAGTGTTGTTAGCACACTTTTGTTATGATATCACTTTCTTGCACTTCTCCCGATGGGAGTTATTTTGGATGTTCGGTTGTACCATATCCATCACCTCTTTATAATCAGTATTTTCTGCAGGTCTTCCCAGTACCCTCGTTTGCAGACGACTCGTCGGGTGCTCTTCCTGAAAGCGATCGGATCCAGCGCATGAAAGACCGGATCACGCAGATGGAAAAGAACTTACGCAGCACTTATGCCTTAGCTACCATCATCAATAAAAAGAGCGAGATTGCAGCCGACGTGGAGCGGTACATTCTTGGCGAGCTGCATAAGGCTACCGAAAGTTTAAACTGTAAGTTTCCTGATCCCTTTGCTTGTTTGCTAGCAACTTCTTGTCTGAATCTTTACTAATTATTTTGGCAGTCATAGCGTTGAACCATGCGGAGGAGAACAAGCGGATACACGAGCGAGTGCATGCTTTGACTCAGCTTTCCTCATCCGAAGAGATTTTCTGGCGGGAACACTCGAAGGCCTCGGCTGTCGTCAAATTTCAGGATCGAGTGCAACAGGTCCACCAGTTCTTCGACAAGTGCTACAAGGCTATGAGGGTGGTTTGGAAAACAATGTTTCCTCTGAATGCAGTTCCCCCTACCCTTTTGACTTTGATGTCTGAATTTGGAAGCGCCAAGAAGGTTCGGGAGCTAGTAAGATCTCAAGTCTTTGCAGGGGCCAAGTGCACGCTTGCCCTTGTGCTTGCTTGTTATCCTTCAGCTTGCTTGCTGTCTATCGCCAATGCAACTGGTGATTTCGAGGAGCTGTACCCGAAGGTTTTAGCACCTGCCCATATAATTGTCGACAGGCTTGAGGAGATGTCAAAGGTACCTGAGGAAAAGGAAACTCCGCAAGGGTGATATAAAGGTGTAAAATTACTTTTGTAAATTGTATTGGCTAGTCCATCCGAGTGTTTGGATTTTTGAGCCGAAACTTCTTATCTGGTTGATACATGAATATGTACTTTTACCATGTCGTTGGCAAATATTCAAAGGAGCGAAGCTTAATTGCCCGTTGGATGCATGTGTACTAGTTGGTTAGCAAATCATTATGAGTGATCAGCTCGTGTTGCAGGTTTTCCTAAACCTGTTGTATGCGCAACTTTGCTTTCAACCGTTTGTAAATTTCGACAGACATTCCCGAATTTTTCGGGTGTAATGATTCTGCCGATGAGCCCGTTGCTCTCTGATATTTCCATAAGTGAAATATCGAGCGTGGGTTGTGTGTAAGTTTTCCAAACTCTTGCTTTGTACGGCACTCGTAGAGGCATCTGAAGCAGAGGGGAGGAGTAATGTCCTTATTCTTCTTTGCAGTGCTCGTAGAGGCTTTTGCCCTGGGCGCTATCTTCTGCCGCGCGTTAAGTTATGCCGTTACTTGGCGGCAGCACGGTCATAGATGCTTTAGATGACTGCAATACTTTAACAAGAATCGAAACTTAAGTGTTTATTGAGAAGGTAGATACGAAACTAGATGGCGAAAAACAAGAGGCCCTGTGTAAAGTAAAGGAAAAATTTAAAAACTAAGGAAGTGTTTTATCAAGGAAGGGGTTCTTCTCTTCTTTAGAGGCATCTTCCGATTTCTTTGCCATGCTGGTGGTTGCTGCAGCGCTATTGATTTCGTCAGGTGCCTGGGCAGTGATTGTTAGCATCTTGCCGCCTCCTATCTCTTCTGCTTTGGCCACTGCCAAAACTTTTTCCGCCGATGCTTTTGCTGCTGGTGCTTCAGGAGTTGGCTTCTTCTTGATCTCCCTGTCGAGTTTTTCCTCCTTGATTTCTTGTATCGTCAATTTTGGCGGGGGGTCGACAGTCCCTTGTCATGGCCCGAACTTTGCAGCAATCCTTTGGAAGTCACGATCACAATTGTCCAAGCGCGAGAAGCTCCCGTAGACTGTGATGTTTGTCCCGTTGTTTCCTGGCATCTTCAGCTTGAGGTATGCATAGTGCGGTACAGCCATGAACTTGGCATAAGCTGGTCTCCCGAGTATGGCGTGATACTGCGATTCCCAATTCACGACTTCAAACTCGATCTTCTCCTTCCTGAAGTTGTCGGGTTTGCCGAAAACGACGTTCAGGTATGCTTTGCCAAGAGAGTACGCTGGTGAAGTAGGGAGTATCCCATGGAAGCGAGTATCTGAGTCTTCCAACATTCTCATGGTGATCCCCATACTTTGAATTGTGTCAAGGAATATCAAGTTGAGTCCACTTCCTCCATCCATGAAGACTTTGCTCATCTTAAACCCTCCTATCTGTGCTTCGACCACTAGGGCAGCGTGCCCTGGCTTTGGTATAGTCATCGGGTGGTCCATTCGACTGAACGTGATTTCCTGAGACGACCATTCGACATATTCAGGAATGTTCGCCATGACGCTTCTGCCAGGTTGATTTCTTGGGTGAGCTTCTTCATCTCTCTCCTTGAAACACCTGTCCTGTGGATCATATTCATTTGCCCATGTGGCGGTGGAAACGCCTCGTTGGGTTGATGAGGTTGAGCTTGCTGTACTTGATGCTGTGACGGGGGTGGCGGTGGTGGTGGTGGTAGCTGTTTCTGTCCTGCCTGCTGGATGAGTTCATGCATATCGAGGAACTGCCGACAATCCCTGAGCAGGTGGCTAGACTTTACTTTTCCATCCTTAGAATCGGTATAAGAATGTAGGTAGCAAGGGGCGTTGATCTGTTCAGCGTAAGGCAATTTGGGGGTTCTCTGAGGTCGTGGTTTATAGTTGCCACGGTTCCCAGAGTCGTTCCGATTACCGTCCTGCCGATCGTCTCGCCTGTTGTCGTACCGATCATCCTGCCGATCAGAGTAACCTGCGGCCACCAAGTTATTGTCATCGTAACTGCGGTTCTTCCTTCTCTTGTTCCGATTCCTTCGGCCACCCGGATCATTTTTCGGCTGGTCATCCTCTTCATCGTCACTGCGCTGTCGTGGCTTTCGGACGTTGTCTTCACCATCGGCCCAGCTGTTGGCGATTTCCATTAACTTGGTTATGGTTTTCGGCTTCTTGCGCCCGAGTTCTTCTATATAGCTTTCACGTCGGATGCCATCACTGAAAGCGTCGATTGCTCTGTCGACGGATACGTCTTCCGCAGCATTCAGGAGTTTGGTGAACCTCCCGATATATGCGCGCATCGATTCTTTCTGCTTTTGCTGACAGTGCCGTAACTCCTCGATCCCGACGGGCCTTTTGTAGGTTGCTTGAAAGTTAGCGACAAAGGCTTCTACTAGGTCATCCCATGACTTGATGGAACCCTTCGGCAGCCCTCTGAGTCAGGCTCGTGCTGAGTCCTTTAGGTAAAGCTGCAGGCATTGCATTGCTGCTATCTGATTCCCTTTTTGCAGAATTACTGTCTGCAGATAGTCCTCTATCCAGGACCTCGGTTCCTGTTGCCCATCATATTTGGCAGCGTCGGTAGGTGTCGGTTTGAACTTCTTGGGTGGCATCGCCTCCCGAATTTTGTAGCTCAAACAATCGGCTCCTCTAAGCTCGCCGTCGTTCTCCTAGGTCTCGTCCAAAGAATCACTGTCAAGTTCTTCTCTGATGGTGCGTCGTCGCCTTGCTTTTTCGATCCTGCTCTGTGTGATTTCGTCCCGAGCGTCTTTTGCGCGATGTTTTGACCCGTTGGCCTGCAGGGTCTTCTCTTTCGGTGGAACTAGATTATGTCCTAGTATCGCAAGACTCTCCAAAGCGCCACGGTGGGCCTGAGCCATGGATCCTTCGGGACGCTGGTTAATGAGGTATGCTGCAAGATTGGCTGTTGCTCCTGCGACGGTTTTTGGCCGTGGCATGCCCGCGGTGTCCGTGGTCATAAAAGACTTGGTCAGGTTTGATGTTATCTCCCTTGCGTCATCTTCCGAAAGCCTGGACATCCTCGATCGATGTTTGCCTCCTCCGTGGGTACTTCGGGAGGCACTCCCCTGCGAGGCCCTTCGTCGCTCGCTGGACCGGTCTGCCGCAGATAGGCATTTCTCGAGGGTGGCTTGCTCCTTAGACAGGCGCTCCCGATTTTTGTCCAATATGGAGCGGTAAGCGTTGAGTGTGCCAACCGTGGTTCCCGCTGAAAGCGGTGTGTTGTTGAGCACGGCTGCCTTGGCTGCTGCCCACTCTTCTTCTGTAATGGTGTGGTCACTATTGTCATTGCTGGCGCTATCCCCAAAACTAGCCCGCCTGCTGGAACGGGGGGTGCGTTCTCCATCTCCCCTATTAGCGACGTAGACTTGGAGGGGCGCCACTCTTCGGGTGTCTCCTCGGGCGACGCTATCGATGATGTCCTCTCCCGACGAATAGTAAGCGTTGCAGATGAATGGCGTGTCGCTTGACCCTAGTCCATGCCTGGTGTCGCAGTTCATGCAGTAGTACGAGGTCATCTCCGAGGGCACGTGGTCATCAGATCCAACCGACATGGAGGATGCCGAACGAGGAGTCGATGGCGCGGACGGACTCGACGGGTTTGTCAGGCCAGCCGAAAGGTCGGGTGTCGATGACGCGCTTGGGCTTGTCGATCTGGAGATAGGAGATTCCAGCAGCCGGAGGATTCCTTCTGAGTTGACGTTGTAGTGGACGCTCCCGAACGCCATCTCCATGTTGCCTTGCAGACCAGAGAAGGTGGAGCGAGATGATTCGCTGTGCGGGGTGAATTCGTAGGAGCCAAAACGGACCGGGCTTCCCAGATGAGGCGATGATGGTGCTGATGAAGCTGCTGATGACATGACGGGTTCAGCCGATATCCGATCTTGTGCCGACAGGGTTCCCACAGACGGCGCCAATTGTCGAGGGTACTCCTCGCCAATGCCCTCCGATAGGGGCTTAGGGTTGATGGAATCCTGTAGGCTGACACGAGACATCGGTTCACAGACAAGCGGGGAGAGCGATTTACCCAGGTTCGGGGCCCTCGATGAGGTAAAACCCTTACGTCCTGCCTGTCTGTTCTTTGATTATGATGATAATGGGTTACAATGGGGTGCCGAATACTTCGGCTGAGATCTAGTCGAGATTGCTATTGCTAGGGTTACCTAGCTCTAAGCTTTTCCGGGCTAAGATTGCTAAGATTGTTCGTGGTCTTCGGCAGCCCCTCTCCTGGCCTTTATATAGGAGGCCAGGTCTCAAGGGTCCTAACCGAGTACGACTAAGTTTACAGTAGTTTAGATCCAATCTTTCCTTGTTTGTTCGCTTCCTTGTCTTGCCCGTCAAGGAATCTTCTGGTGCGCCGACCTAGTGGCCCATCTCGCCTTCAGGTATCTTCATGGGCCTCCAATTTGTCAATACCGGATAGGGCAATACTGGTTACCCGAAGGGTAATGCCCACGTCAGCTGCTTGTTTACTGTTCTACTGCATCTGTACTGTCCGCAATATTACCACCATCAACCACACGCCAGTCCTGGACAGCAAAGCACTTTTCTGGCGTCGTTACTACTGCTCATATTTATTCATACCACCTGTATTTCACTATCTCTTCGCCGAACTATTGCACCTATTAGGTGTGTTGGGAACACAAGAGACTTCTTGCTTTGTGGTTGCAGGTTTGCTTGAGAGGGATATCTTTGACCTCTTCCTCCCTGAGTTCGATAAACCTTGGGTGATCCACTTAAGGGAAACTTGCTGCTGTTCTACAAACATCTGCTCTTGGAGGCCCAACACTGTCTACAAGAATAGAAGCACCCGTAGACATCAAGCACTTTTCTGGCGCTGTTGCCGGGGAGGAAAGGTAAAAGGTACTCACACTCCGGATCTCGGCTACTAAGCTATTTTCCGCCGTTGTAAGTACTCGAAGCTATTTCCTTTAGATCCTGCAATTGCATCTTTTTGTTTCTTGTTTTACACTAGTTAGGCATAATGGAAAACAACAAAAATATGAGAGATCTTTATGAACTTTATCTTGAATTAGGACATGATGTGTTTGAAGAGAGAATTAAAAAACCCATGGAACTTTATATGCATGCTAATGGGAATGTTATTAATATGAATGCTTTGAACACTATTGTTGCTAATGCTATGGAAAATTCTAAGCTTGGGGAAGCTGGTTTTGATGAAAATGATCTCTTTAGCCCTCCGGGTATTGAGGAGAAAGTTTATGTTGATTATGATATGCCTCCCATATATGATGATTATAATGATAGTAGCCTTTTGGTGCCACCTACTATGGAGAGTAAATTTGATTTTGATTACAATATGCCTCCTATATTTGATGATGAGAATAATAATGATAGCTACTTTGTTGAATTTGCTCCCACTAAAACTAATAAAATTGATTATGCTTATGTTGGGAGTAGTAATAATTTTATGCATGAGACTCATGATAAGAATGCTTTATGTGATAGTTATATTGTTGAGTTTGCTCATGATGCTACTGAAAGTTATTATGAGAGAGGAAAATATGGTTGTAAAAATTTTCATGTTACTAAAACACCTCTCTATGTGCTGAATTTTTTGAAGCTACACTTGTTCTATCTTCCTATGCTTGTTACTTTGCTCTTCATGAACTTGTTTATTTACAAGATTCCTTTTCATAGGAAGCATGTTAGACTTAAATGTGTTTTGAATTTGCCTCTTGATGCTCTCTTTTGCTTCAAATACTATTTTTTGCGAGTGCATCATTAAAACTGCTGAGCCCATCTTAATGGCTAAAAAGAAAGAACTTCTTGGGAGATAACCCATGTGTTTATTTTGCTACAGTACCTTTGTTTTATATTTGAGTCTTGGAAGTTGTTACTACTGTAGCAACCTCTCCTTATCTTAGTTTTGTTGCATTGTTGTGCCAAGTAAAGTCTATGATAGTAAGGTTCATACTAGATTTGGATTACTGCGCAGAAACAGATTTCTTGCTATCACGAATTTGGGCCTAATTCTCTGTAGGTAACTCAGAAAATTATGCCAATTTACGTGAGTGATCCTCAGATATGTACGCAACTTTCATTCAATTTGAGCATTTTCATTTGAGCAAGTCTGGTGCCTCAATAAAATTCATCTTTACGGACTGTTCTGTTTTGACAGATTCTGCCTTTTATTTCGCATTGCCTCTTTTTCTATGTGGGATGGATTTCTTTGTTCCATTGACTTCCAGTAGCTTTGAGCAATGTCCAGAAGTGTTAAGAATGATTGTGTCACCTCTGAACATGTGAGTTTTTGATTATGCACTAACCCTCTAATGAGTTTGTTTCGAGTTTGGTGTGAAGGAAGTTTTCAAGGGTCTAAGAGAGGAGGATGATATACTACGATCAAGAAGAGTGAAAAGTCTAAGCTTGGGGATGCCCCGGTGGTTCATCCCTGAATATTTCAAGAAGACTCAAGCATCTAAGCTTGGGGATGCCCAAGGCATCCCCTTCTCCATCAACAAATTATCAGGTTCCTTCTCTTGAAACTATATTTTTATTCGGTCACATCTTATGTGCTTTACTTGGAGCGTCTGTGTGCTTTTGTTTTTGTTTTTATTTGAATAAATGCTTGTGTGGGAGAGAGACACGCTCCGCTGGTTCATATGAACACATGTGTTCTTAGCTTTTAATGTTGATGGCGAAGGTTGAAACTGCTTCGTTAATTGTTATATGGTTGGAAACGGGAAATGCTACATGTAGTAATTGGTATGATGTCTTGAATAATATGATACTTGGCAATTGTTGTGCTCATGATTAAGCTCTTGCATCATATACTTTGCACCTATTAGTGAAGAAATACATAGAGCTTGTTAAAATTTGGTTTGCATGAGTGGTCTCTCTAGAGTCTAGATATTTTCTAGTAAGGTGTTTGAACAACAAGGAAGACAATGTAGAGTCTTATAATGCTTGCAATATGTCTTTTATGTGAGTTTTGCTGTACTAGTTCATACTTGTGTTTGCTTCAAACAACCTTGCTAGCCTAAGCCTTGTATCGAGAGGGAATACTTCTCATGCATCCAAAATCTTTGAGCCAACCACTATGCCATTTGTGTCCACCATACCTACCTACTACATGGTATTTCTCCGCCATTCCAAAGTAAATTGCTTGAGTGCTACCTTTAAAATTTCCATTCTTCATCTTTGCAATATATAGCTCATGGGACAAATAGCCTAAAAACTATTGTGGTATTGAATATGTACTTATGCATCTTATCTCTTATAAGTTGCTTGTTGAGCGATAACCATGTTCCTGGGGACGCCATCAACTACCTTTGTTGAATATCATGTGAGTTGCTATGCATGTTCGTCTTGTCTGAAGTAAGGGCGATTTACCATGAGTTGAATGGTTTGAGCATGCATACTGTTAGAGAAGAACATTGGGCCGCTAACTAAAGCCATGATCCATGGTGGAGGTTTCAGTTTTGGACAAATATCCTCAATCTCATATGAGAAAATTAATTGTTGCTAAATGCTTATGCATTAAAGAGGAGTCCATTATCTGTTGTCTATGTTGTCCCGGTATGGATGTCTAAGTTGAGAATAATCAAAATCATATGCATTGCGGTGATAATCCAGGTAATCCGAGCTAATTAGGACAAGGTGCGGGCACTATTAGTATACTATGCATGAGGCTTGCAACTTGTAAGATATAATTTACATGATACATATGCTTTATTACTACCATTGACAAAATTGTTTCTTGTTTTCAAAACCAAAGCTCTAGCACAAATATAGCAATCAATGCTTCCCTCTGCGAAGGGCCTTTCTTTTACTTTTATGTTGAGTCAGTTCACCTATTTCTCTCCACCTCAAGAAGCAAACACTTGAGTGAACTGTGCATTGATTCATACATACTTGTATATTGCACTTGTTATATTACTTTGCATTGACAACTATTTATGAGATATATATGTTACCAGTTGAAAGCAACCGCTGAAACTTAATCTTCCATTGTGTTGCTTCAATGCCTTTACTTTGAATTATTGCTTTATGAATTAACTCTTATGCAAGACTTATTGATGCTTGTCTTGAAAGTACTATTCATGAAAAGTTTTTGCTTTATGATTCATTTGTTTACTCATGTCATTTACCATTGCTTTACAATGCCTTTACTTTGAATTATTGCTTTATGAATTAACTCTTATGCAAGACTTATTGATCGATGCATTCATTACATGTGCTTACAATAGTATGATCAAGATTATGATGGCATGTCACTCCAGAAATTATCTTTGTTATCGTTTACTTGCTCGGGACAAGCGGAAACTAAGCTTGGGGATGCTGATACGTCTCCGACGTATCGATAATTTCTTATGTTCCATGCCACATTATTGATGATATCTACATGTTTTATGCATACTTTATGTCATATTTATGCGTTTTCCGGAACTAACCTATTGACGAGATGCCGAAGGGCCGATTCTTTGTTTTCTGCTGTTTTTGGTTTCAGAAATCCTAGTAAGGAAATATTCTCGGAATCGGACGAAATCAACGCCCAGCATCTTAGGATTGCATGAAGCTTCCAGAACACCCGAGAGCCGCCAGAGAGGGGCCACAGGGGGCCCACACATGGTGGCGGCGCGGCCCAGGGGGGCGCGCCGCCCTAGTGTCTGGTGGCCCCAGACCCCTTCTGACGCCGCCTCTTCGCCTATAAGAAGCCCCTTGACCTAAATCTTCGATACAGAAAAACCACGGTACGAGAAACCTTCCAGAGCCGCCGCCATCGCGAAGCCAAGATCTGGGGGACAGGAGTCTCTGTTCCGGCACGCCGCCGGGACGGGGAAGTGCCCCCGGAAGGCTCCTCCATCGACACCACCGCCATCTTCATCACCGCTGCTGTCTCCCATGAGGAGGGAGTAGTTCTCCATCGAGGCTAAGGGGCTGTACCGGTAGCTATGTGGTTAATCTCTCTCCTATGTACTTCAATACAATAATCTAATGAGCTGCCTTACATGATTGAGATTCATATGATGATGCTTGTAATCTAGATGTCATTATGCTAGTCAAGTGGATTTTACTTATGTGATCTCCGGAGACTCCTTGTCCCACGTGTGTAAAGGTGACAGTGTGTGCACCGTGTGGGTCTCTTAGGCTATATTTCACAGAATACTTATTCACTGTTATGGATAGCATAGTGAAGTGCTTATTTATATCCCTTTATGATTGCAATGTGTTTTGTATCACAATTTATCTGTGTGCTACTCTAGTGATGTTATTAAAGTAGTTTATTCCTCCTGCACGGTGTAATGGTGACAGTGTGTGCATCGTGTAGTACTTGGTGTAGGCTATGATTGTGATCTCTTGTAGATTATGAAGTTAACTATTGCTATGATAGTATTGATGTGATCTATGCCTCCTTTCGTAGCGTGAAGGTGACAGTGTGCATGCTATGTTAGTACTTGGTTTAGTTGTGTTGATCTGTCGTGCACTCTAAGGTTATTTAAACATGAATATCGAATATTGTGGAGCTTGTTAACTCCGGCATTGAGGGTTCGTGTAATCCTACACAGTTAGTGGTGTTCATCATCCAACAAGAGAGTGTAGAGTCTAGCATCTATCTATTTATTCTGTTATGTGATCAATGTTGAGAGTGTCCACTAGTGAAAGTATGATCCCTAGGCCTTGTTTCCAATACTGTTATCGCTGCTTGTTTACTGTTCTACTGCATCTGTACTGTCCGCAATATTACCACCATCAACCACACGCCAGTCCTGGACAGCAAAGCACTTTTCTGGCGTCGTTACTACTGCTCATATTTATTCATACCACCTGTATTTCACTATCTCTTCGCCGAACTAGTGCACCTATTAGGTGTGTTGGGGACACAAGAGACTTCTTGCTTTGTGGTTGCAGGGTTGCTTGAGAGGGATATCTTTGACCTCTTCCTCCCTGAGTTCGATAAACCTTGGGTGATCCACTTAAGGGAAACTTGCTGCTGTTCTACAAACCTCTGCTCTTGGAGGCCCAACACTGTCTACAAGAATAGAAGCACCCGTAGACATCACCTGCGCACACCTGCGGCGGCTTTCGGCCGTGTCCATCGTCTGCCATGACGGTGGTAAGGGGAAACTCCTCTGCTCTACTGTAGTGTTTGATTCATGTTCATAGAATTGGTTGGGTTCGATAAGACCGTTCGAAATGCATAGATCTTGTTTGAGTAGACCGACCAGCTCCAAGTTGTGCATCACGCCGCAACACTCATCATTTGCGTACAAGCCTGGATCCTGATGGTCCCGGTTAGGCATGCTGCTTTTCCTCGTGTGACTTACGGACCTATGTTACAATGAGATCAGGAGAGGATTGCCAACCTAAATAACATCTACAACTGCAACGACGTAGAGGCCATCCATGTGCTACGGATGAGAAGAGCCCCTTTCTATGCACTTGCGAAAACGTTCAGGGAAAGATGACTACTGACTGATAGCATCCTCACCTCTCTCGAAGAACAAGTCGCAATGTTTCTTCATGTCGTCGGTCATAACCAGAGGTTCAGAGTCATCCATAACACATTCAGGCGATCCACGGAGACTATCTTTCGGTACTTCCAGCAGGTGTTGTACGCAATTGGGGAGCTCATAAGTGAAATGATCAAGCCAGCATCAATAAACACACCAACCAAGATCAAGTACAACTACAGGTGGTTCCCCTATTTCAGGGTGAGTACAAAAGCATGTTCCTTCTACCTATCAGACCTGTGCTACTGTCAGAAACATGATTGTGTGCTGATGTCTACGTGTGCTTCTATTCTTGTAGACAATGTTGGGCCTCCAAGAGCAGAGGTTTGTAGAACAGCAGCAAGTTTCCCTTAAGTGAATCACCCAAGGTTTATCGAACTCAGGGAGGTAGAGGTCAGAGATATCCCTCTCAAGCAACCCTGCAATTAATTAAGATACAAGAAGTCTCTTGTGTCCCCAACACACCTAATACACTTGTCAGATGTATAGGTGCACTAGTTCGGCGAAGAGATAGTGAAATACAAGTAGTATGGATGATTATAAGTAGTAATTGCAATCTGAAATAAAAATGGCAGCAAACGAACATGTAGCAGAACTTGTTGGAAACGGTGTTTCAATGCTTAGAAACAAGGCCTAGGGATCATACTTTCACTAGTGGACACTCTCAACAATGATCACATAAATGAATAAATAAATAACTTCTCTTCACTTGTGCTACTCTGAATTACTCTCCTATTGGAATCACTAATCATCACGTAGTGGCTACAAAAGCTCCACTCAAAGTTCATCAAGTACTTGACAAACGCCACTCATAGGGATATCCTCATCAAATCATAATCCAAGATAATACCATTGCAATTTAGACAGAGTACTAAGATAGCATACACACTGTCAACAATAGCTATGAAAGGGGGAATAGATCACATCAATACTATCATAGTAATAGTTAACTTCATAATCCACAAGAGATTACAATCATAGCCTATGCCAAGTACTACATGATGCACACGCTGTCCACTTTACATCATGGAGGAGGAATAGACTAGTTTAATAACATCACTAGAGTAGCACATAGATTAATAGTGATAAAAAGCTCATGATCACATAAAGATCACACCATGGGAGAGAGAGATGAACCACATAGCTACCGGTAGAGCCCTCAGCCTCGGGGGAGAACTACTCTCTCCTCATCATGGGAGACAGCAACGACGATGAAGATGGCGATGGAGTCGATGGAGTTGGATTCCGGGGGCACTTTCCCGTCTCGGCGGCGTGCCGGAACAGAGACTTCTGTCCCCCGAACTTGGCTTCGCGATGGCGGCGGCTACGTAACTTTTCGTGGAATATGACTGTATATTTTAGGGTTTTCGCGACTGGAAGAATATATAGGCGAAGAGGCAGCGTCGGGGGAGCCAGGAGGCTCCCTCCCCACATCTGGGCACGACAGGGGGCCAGGCCACGCCGCCCTATGGGGTGGGCCCCTGCTGGCCGCCTCCGACTCTTCTTCGACGTTCTGGAATCCTCCGTGGAAAATAGGGCCGTGGGCTTTTGTTTCGTCCAATTCCGAGAATATTTCCTTTGTAGGATTTATGAAACAAAAAACAGCAGAAAACAGGAACTGGTGCTTCGGCATCTTGTCAATAGGTTAGTACCGGAAAATGCATCAAAATGATATAAAGTATGAATAAAACATGTAGGTATTGTCATAAAACTAGCATGGAACATAAGAAATTATAGATACGTTGGAGACGTATCATGTGCTAATCTTTTTTACAGGATTGCATTGGGGCTATTGATGGTACTGATGTCACTGCAATGGTACCGAGATCAATTTCTGCAGCATTCCGCGGGAGGAAGCACTACACCAGCCAGAACGTGCTAGCAGCTGTGGATTTCGATATGAGGTTCATCTACGTGCTTGCTGGGTGGGAGGGTTCAGCTTATGATGCCAGCATCCTGGCCGACAGCTTGTCAAGGCCTGATGGGTTGCGAATCCCTGAGGGTAAGTTCTACCTTGGAGATGCTGGATATGCATGCCGACCTGAAATTTTACCTCCCTTCAGGAAAATAAGGTACCACCTCAACGAGTTCTCTGCGAAGCACCGACCTCTGAATGCGAGAGAGTTGTTCAATCTCAGACACTCAAGCCATAGAGTCACCATTGAGAGGGCCTTTGCTGTATTGAAGAACATGGTCAAGGTCCTTGACCAGAAACCGTTCCACACGTTTGACACTCAGGTAAACCTGGTCCTTGCTTGCTGCATTCTTCATAACTGGATCCTAGGTTGGGGCGAGGATGATTTCTTCAAAGAGGGTGTCACTTTTGATGAAGTAGAGACCGGCCTCAGGCGACAATGATGCCTGGAAGGTGAAGAGGCAAGAGTGGGCAGACGCAATGTAGGAAGCCAGAGGCAACACCACCATCTGAGAAGAAGTGAAGAAGTGAAGAAGAAGTGAAGAAGGAGAAGAAGAACCCCTATGATCCCCTGTTTCTCCAACACTTTTCGATCCCCGTATGTTCAACGATCCCGTTATGATAAACTGCAATTCGTAGTAGCTAGGGAGCATCGTGTTATGAACTACCATTCGTAGTAGCTAGGGATGATTTCGTGAACTGATTGCAACTATCATGAACTGTGATTTTAGTGTGATAGGAGGTGAGAGCATGGTTAGGCTACCCGTCATAGAGAAGAGGTAACGGTAGACATGCCTGGATGGTACCAAACAGGCCTAATATCATCTCCATCGAGATTTGGGCTTGGTTGCAAGCAAACAAACAGAAAGTACTTTTTGGCCTAGCCGATGCAGCCCGACCTACCAAACAACATGCCAATTTCGGCCTGTTGCTCGTTCTAGACATGCAAGTGTGCTTGCATGGCTGCGCCAGTGAGCCATGAATCAGGCCCAGGCAACCAAACGCGCCCTATAATCTGGAAAGAGAAAAAATCTTTCATCGCAACAACTGCCTTGTATCCAGTCTGGCTTGGACAAAAGTGTTGTCGGCAAAAGCGCCCCCTCTTGTTTCGAAACCTTCAGTCATCTCTCATCTGTAAGGGCATCTCCAACGGGGTGACGCATTTCGGACACCCAAACGGACGCGTGTCCGTTTACGTCGGCTGAAATGGTCGAAATGGTTCGCGCGTCCGTTTGTGTTGGGGGTGGCTCCAGCGGCAGGATGCATAATTTTTTGTCCATTCATAAAGTCATAATTTACATAATTTACATTATAAAAAACATAAAAAGGCCATAAAGGCATGGTAAAAGTAGGTGCTGCCTACTGCTCGTCGTCGCTGACGAGGTCGATGAACTCCGGCGTCGGCCATGGAAGCTGGTACGCCGGCGGTGGAGGAGGTAGGGTTGTCGCCTGCGTAGGAGGGTGTGTCCAGGGATCCCAGGCCGGAGCAGCAGCCGGAACGCGGTCGTTGGAATGCGTCGGCATGGCCGAAGGAGTCGCGGGCCTCCCCTGCGCGAGCGCGGACTCGCGGAGCTTGATTGCGAGCCCGTCCCACAAAGCTCGTCTAGCTCGATGTTGGCCAATGCCATGGCAATGGCCTCCTCCTCGGTAATGTCCGGCGGCTGGATCTCCGGATCCCATGCCGGCCCGCCGTCGTCGTGGTCGTACTCTGCCATGTCCACGTCCTCGTCCGCGTCCTCCTGGTCGTTCTCTTCTTCTTCCGCGGCGATCTCGCGGTCGAAGTAGTCAACGTCGCCTAGGTAGCCAGTGGGGCGGCGCGCGTCAAACTTCCACGTCCCGAAAGAGATCCAGCTGTAGGAGTTGAGCACGTACGCCTGATCTTCCCGGAGATCCGGCGGCAAGATCGCTCTGCGGCGGCGCACCACGTCCCGCCGCTCTCGGCCCTCGCGCGACACGGGGGGACCGGCACGCGCCTCGAGTTGAGGTACCAGCCCCCTCCAGGCAAGTTCGCGTCCGGCCATGGTACCAGCCGGTTTTCCTCCGAAAGCGAGCTCAATGCGGACGTACCGGCCGACCCGTGGCTCTTGCCGGACCGCGAGCCGCTAGCCTCGTGGTCGTTCTTGGTCTTGCGGAACGGCCAGCATTTCTTCTCCATGGCGTCGGTTGGGTGGATAGTGTGGGCTCTGGCAATGGTGTGGTCGGGGAAATGGGTGCCGGCAGCGTCCCTTTAAGAGACTCGGACGACATCTCACCTTCAATGTCCTGCCACTACGACGCCGCCCAGCTGCGCATGCTCGCGGAAGCCGAGGCGCGCCATTAACGCGGCCCTGGAAAGGCTACAGCGCACCGCCCATAAGTAATGCCGTGGAAGACGAAACAGTTGTGCCCCTGCCAGGTGGGCCCGTGCGAGGACCGAGCGGACAACCGCTGCGTCCGTGCAGCATCCGCAGAGACGCAAACCTGGCGCATAATTGGGCCACGTTTACGTCTCCGTGGACGGTCCGGTCACTATGCATTGCCCCGCTGGAGATGGTGTCAGACGCATTTTCGGCCCGACGGACGAGATGCCCTAACTTCACTCTTTTAACTTCACTCTTTTTTTGACTGGTCTATATTGCCGCTTGCAATGGATGAATTTTTTCAAAAAGAACGTACTTCCTTCGTTTTATGAAAGTTGGTTGAGATTTATCTAGATGTATTTAAATACTCTATTAATTTATATTTAAATTTTAATAAATCTTAGATAAATTTAACGAGACGGAGGGCGAGACAAGTTTAAGGCATTCTCACTGACAGTGTCGGGATTGCAGTGGTTCGTCTCAAATCTCCTTTTAAAATTGATTATTCACCAAAGAAATCGATTGGAACATGGATGTAGGTAGACGAACTAGGATCAAGTCAATCTTGACAGACGAACTCATCGTCAGCAACAAGCCGCGCGAGCGCCTCCGGCGCGAGGCACACCTCCAGCCCCATGCTCCCGCGGCCATCGCGTCCCTGGTACACGGTCACCCTCCCGTCGACCTTGTTCGCGCCGCCGCTCCGCACGGCCACCGGCGTGCCCCACCCGAAGTCGTTGCCGTACGCGTCGAACCGCGGCGAGTTCCCGGTCACCAACATCGCCGGGTTCCAGAACCCCGCCAGGTACGCGAACCGCGGGTCCAGGTGCCACGACGACAGCGACCCCACCATCGCCGCCTCGTCCAGCGACGCGACGGCGCGGTTCAGCAGCCGCGACGTCCAGCCCAGCCCGTTGTCCGTGATCTCGCCGGCCGTGGCCCTCGCCGTGGCGCGCACCACGGCGTTGCCCGCGTACCCCTGTGGCACGCGCTTGACGCGGCCGCGGCACCCTACGAGCACGGTGTACGTCGTCTCCTCCGCCGGCGAGAGGCGCCGGGCGCGGGACACCGCGCGCCAGGCGTGCGCGAGCAGGGACTGGAGCGAGGAGATGGTGGCGGAGCCGGCGCCGGTAGCCTCGGCGTTCGCTCTTGCCTTCAGGCTCTGTACGCGCTCCGCGGAGAAGTGGAAGAAGCACTCCTGAACCGGCGGGCACTCGAACCGCCGGACGATGTCGTCCAGCTTGGCGAAGGGCAGAGGGATCGGAACAGGGCAGGCGTCCGGGAACCACCGCTCGAGCACCGGCGGCGGCGCGGAGATCTCTGCGTCGGCGCCGCTTAGACGACTCATCTCGGACCAGGTGTTGAATAGGTGCCAGAACGCGGTCCCGTCGGCGACGCCGTGGCTGAGCGACATGGCGACGAAGACGCCGTCGGCGAGCTCGGTGACCTGCGCGGCGAGGACGGGGCGAGATCCCGCAGCGGCGTCCGCGCCGACGAGCCCGTCGAGCGGGAAGAAGGACCAGACCACGCGAGGGACGTACGTCGACGCGGCGACGTCGGCCACGGTGATGCCGGGCGCCACCGCGTGGACGAACTCGGCGCCCTCGCTGCTGCAGCGCAGGGAGACGGCCACGGTGCCCTGCCGCTTCTCGACGGCGAGGCGGCCGGCGAAAGGGTAGAAGCGTCCCAGCGCGCGCGCGAAGGACGACGCGAGGCGCCCAACGAGAAGCTCGCCGCGGTCTCCGGTGGGGGGATTGGGCAGGAGGACGCCCTTCTGGATGTAGTCCACGGTGAGCATCTGGAGGTCCCACGGCGTCAGGTGCACCGTCTCGCCCTTGAGCTCCACCGCGCTCGTGGCTTCGCCGCTCCGCAACGGCTGGACCGTGCGGCGGGAGACGACGCAGACGCCAGCAGAAGTAGTATTGGTAGAATCTTCCAGCGCCATGGATTATTCGGGAGATACCGAGATAGTAGTAGACTAGTAGAGGTACTATCTAGGTTCCTGAGTGGATCACCTCAAGTGAAATGACCTCAAGTGGAGTACTCGTTTTGACCGGTTAACCTTTTTTTTTTTTACTAAAAAGTTTTTTTAAACCATAATATATTAAGCTAGCAAGCCGTCTCATTAAAAACCTTCCAGTCTCCTTCGATACCTGGTAAGAAAAAGAGTGCGTCTGAAACTTGCTGCCCCCAAAATCAAAGTATAGTTAGAGCATCTCCACTCGTCTCCCCGACGAGGCCCCCAGGACCGTGTTTTGTCATCCGGACGGCGAAATTCGGCCCAGTCGCGCCCCCGGTTCCTCGATTTCGTCCGGATTTGGACATAAATTCATCCGGCGATCCCACGCCATCCCCGGCCCCCCGGGGAGCGCTCGGGGAGTCCGGACGAAATGAAAGCGCGGGAAACGCCGAGGAAACTTCCCGCGCGTCTGGTGGCCCCAACTTGTCGGCGAGAGACACCGATCGTCGTCCTCATCGCATCGTCTTCCGCGCGCTGTAAAAGCCTGCCGCCGGTCAGCATTCGCCGGCCGTGTAGCTTCCGCGCGGCGAGTTAATATCGTCGCCTCGGTTTCACACGCGCCTACCACTATTTATCGCCAAACTACCGCGTCTGCCCCGCATTCACCTCATTCGCCTACCCCCAAATCTTCCCCGAACTCGAACGAACCAGCAATGGCGAAAGACGGTGCGGCCAACAACGGCTTCGGCCACCGCTCTCTGCACCAATGGGAGGGACGGCTCCTCCACGCGGCGGGCTACCCGGCGCCGCCGGACTTCCGCGCGCCGGGAGGATGGAGGCTTAGCGTGGGCGGCGTGCCGATCCCGCCGCCACCGATGGGTCGGGCCGCGCTCGAGGGGGAGATCGACGCGGTGCCCATCACTCTCAGTGACGAGCAGCGCGCGGATCCACGCTTCTACCCCGACAACTACGAAGCGTGGACCGAGTTCTTCCGGCGCAGGTACGAGCGCGAACTCGCCGCGTATGACGGCCCTCCTCCTCCTCCGGCAAGGAACAACGCCGCCGGCCGCCGCCGGTGGTGGAGCGCGCCTGACCGCACCCTCTCGAATGTGGGCGACCGAGTTCTTCCGGCGCAGGTACGAGCGCGAACTCGCCGCGTATGACGGCCCTCCTCCTCCTCCTCCGGCAAGGAACAACGCCGCCGGCCGCCGCCGGTGGTGGAGCGCGCCTGACCGCACCCTCTCGAATGTGCTCGCGCACATCGAGGGCGGGAATTTCCCCGTCCTGCAAATGCCGCCACCGGAGGCGGCGACTCTGTCGTGCCGGCGCGGTACCTCCTGGCTGCCGAGGAGGATGGCGCCGTCCTCCTCCTCGTCTGGGTCGGCGTCCAGGTCCGGCGGGTCGACGTCGGTCTTCGTTAAAAAGGAGTCGGCGTCTCCGTCGACACCGGCGCGCGTCAAGAAGGAGCCGGCATCTCCACCACCGACCAGAGGGCGCAGCAACGGCGCCCTCGTCATCCGCGAACAACCCTCCTCGCCGAAGCGCGGGAGGAAGAGGAAGTCGGCGAAGAAGGAGGCCGCCGAGGCCGCCGCCAACCAGCTCGCCGAGGAGGAGGCGAAGCGCGCGGAGGACGCCGCGGTAGCGGAGGCGATCGCCAGGTCGCTGAAGGACCTGGTGCCCGCCGACAACAGCCTCCCCATCGATGCCGCACTGGAGTGGTCCAGGCGCGACTGGGAGCGCGAGGAGGCGGAGCAGCAGCGGCGGATGCTGGATCTTGTGTAAGGGTATTTTACCCTTATCCATTATTTTGGTATCTATGACACCGTGCTAGAGTATTTGGACTAATACATGCCTACAAGATGACTTTCAGGTATTAGCCAAAGAGGTATGATGGTGTAGCAATGGAACAAAAGGCAACGGGAGACCCCCCCCCCAATTCGACGAAAAATCAGCTAGTTTTTCTGAGCCTGGCCGGTCACAGATCCGGTCGGACCGGCCCTGGCACCGGACAGCCCGGTCACCAACCGGACCCAGAACCGGTGCCATCCGGGCAAGTTCCAGTAAAGAAGGCGAGCCCTCCAGTCTGCGTCCGGTCACCAGCCCGGTTTCGGACCGGCTGCTCCGGTCCATGGCCCGGTCTGACCGGGCACTGCACCGAGCGGCTCGGTCAAGAACCGGACTCTGCGCTGTGACATCCGGGCGCCATCCAAGAAGCTCGAAGCCTGCCCGGTCAAGACCCGGTCCCAGCTCCGGTTGGAAACCGGCCGGCCCGATGCGTGGCCCGGTCCGACTGGCTGTGGACCGCCTGTCCGGCGCCAAATCCGGTTGACCGGGTTTCTCGAAGAATCTGCTGATGTGGCAAGTGACCAACGGCCGTATTTCGAAGAACACTATAAATAGGTCTTCTCCTACCTCTGAACAGTTAGGCACTACACTACAAGCTGTTCTTGAGCTCTCTCTCTCATACTCCATTGCTAGAAACACCAAAAGCCTCAGATCTCCCTCCTCCTCCACCCAAACTCAAATCCCTCCGGGGAATCATTAGAGGAGGACCCGATCTACCGTTCTACCAAGCCAAATCTCATTCCCCCTTGTATTCATTGAGAAGCTTGCTTCCTAGGGTTCCTTGGAAACCCTAGGTAGGCAAGAGGAGTCCGGAAGCATCCGGGCTGTGGATTTGCTCCGGGCAAGATTGTGAAGGTTTGGAGGCTACCTCAAAGTCTACCACAAGTGAGTGAGCTATTCCTTCGTGGGATAGGCTCCGGAGAATAGGGTGAGCCTTCGTGGCGCGGGGAATCCTTCGTGGGACCTCCACTCCTCCAAACGTGACGTACCTTGTTGCAAAGCAAGGGAACACGGGAATACATCCTCGTCTCCGCGTGCTATCGGTTATCTCTAACCGAACTCCTTACTTGTGATTTAACTGCCTGTGAGAGCCTTCGTGCTCGAGTTAGTTGTATCCTCATATAGGTTGCTTCACCTAGTTTGCATTAGGCTCATCTTTATATTCCGCAAAGCCTAATATTGCAAAGAAAGAATTAAAATTTGTAGAAACCTATTCACCCCCCCTCTAGGTTTACCATCTCTATACTTTCAATTGGTATCAGAGCCTGGACTCTTATTAAGGGCTTCACCGCCTTAAGAGTGAGATGGATAAACTCTTCGAGGGTCTAGATGACGACTCTAACCTTTCGGTTAAAGAGATGAAATCTAGATTCTTGGCATATGATGCCGAGAAGAAGAAAAAGGAGGATGAGCTACAAAACCAAATGACAGAAATGACTGCCATGCTTAAGAACCTAACTGCGGGTGGAACTCCTAGTGGGGCTTCGGCCTCTAAGGAATCCTACCATGATGTTAACCATGACTATCCCAGAAACACTTCACCCATGCCTCATATAAACCATAGTGGGACCGTTCCCCATTACGATGGAACTCACTTTCCACATTGGAAATCTGCTATGGAATCTCATATTCGCAGCTGCAGTGTGGAGCTATGGGAGCTCATTGTTCATGGACATCGGGAGCCACAAGATCCTACTCGGTTGACCTCCACCGAGTTCTACAACCGTCAACTCAATGCATCCGCACGTGACAAGATTAGAAGTGGCATCAACCGCAAGCTTCTTGATCAAGTCGATGACATTGTCTCCGCTAAAGAGTTGTGGGATCGGATCGTAGTACTCCAAGAGGGAACCGATTTGATCCAATCAGCTCTCTATGAGACCGCAAAGCAAGAGGCCTACCAGTTCATGATTCGAGATGGAGAATCCGTATTCGATGCCTATGCTAGGCTTGGTGCTCTGAAAGTAAGGGTCAAGGGACTTGGTGCTGAGAAGTACAATGACGGATTCGAGATGAACGAAGCCTTCATAAAATCCAAGGTCATTGCTATGATTGCCGTCAAACAAGAAGACACCAACCTTGGACTCAACTTGCAAATCATGACCAAGAGTGCCGATCTCAACTCCGATGATCTAGTCTCCTATGTGGCCGCCAATGAAAGCATGGCCAAAGCCGGAAAGAGGCTCAAGGCAATGAACCGTGTTGATGAAGCCTCACACAACCATGAAGCGTCACACAACCTTGCTCTCAAAGCTAGAGCCGACCATGAAAGCAAAGAAGACTATGAAATTGAAGAAGATGAAGAGATGACTTCAACTAGTGACATTGCTACCGACTTTGCTTTCTTTGCCAAGAAGTACAAGGCAAAGTTTCCAATGCTCCTCAATGACAAGAAGAAGAAGAGAACTTGCTACAATTGTGATGAAGATAACCACTTTGCAAATGAGTGCCCTTATGAGAAAAGGGTAGACAAGCCAAAGTTCATCAAAGGGGTCAAGCCAAGATTGAAGCTGAACCCAATCAACGATCGGTACAAGAAGAACAAGGGAAGAGCTTTTGTTGGGGCCGAGTACTTGTCCGATGAAGAAGAGGAAGATGAGGAGAAGGAGGCCGGAGTGGCCGGTTTAGCTTTCTCTAAGCCCGGGTCACTCTTCACATATGACTACTCCAAAGATTACTCCACGGAGAATGATGTTGGTTTTTCCTTCATGGCAAGAACAACTCAAGATGATGACTCCGATGACTCTCCCTCCTCTCCAATCATTGGCTCTTGTCTTATGGCAAGGGAAACCAAGGTAATGGAATCTGCACCTTCCCTATCTAGTGTTCTTGATGATGAGAACGAAGATCAAGAAGAATTAATTGTGCTTAAGGAACTCTATGATGTTAGATGCACCCTTCGTGGTGAAGCTCTTGTCAAGTTTGATTTCTTGATGGACTCACTCAAAGAAAAGGATGAGTCCATTGAGGAATTAGAATATCAATTGAATGAGAAGGAACGGAGATTCAATCTCCTAAGACAAGAGCTAAAAAACGAAAGGTGCATATCTCAAGGTCTTAAGCAACAAATTGAAACTTATGAACTTGATAAAGTTAAGGACCTAGAAACTATTGATAGGGCTCAATTATTGACCCAAGAGCTCAATGTCTCAAAGGAGGAACTTGAAGTTGCTCATGCTTCTCTCACTAGGGATCTTGACCACCTTGAAAGAGCTAACAAGCTTGTCAAGGATGAGCTCAAGAAACTTGGAGAGAACCATGATCTACTTCAAGAATCCTACAAAAGGGCTCTTGGATCAATGAAGGATCCCATTGATGATGAAAACCTTGCTTGTTCCTCCATTTCCTTTACTAGTGAGCATGCTAAACTTGTTGAGGAACATATTCGTTTACAAGAGGAACTTTCTTTACATGTTGAGACCAATGCATATCTTGAGTCCTTGGTGACCAAATATGGTCTTGACTATCATCCTAATGAATCTTCTTGTGAGCAAGCATCTATTCTTGAGGAAAATGTTAGGCTAACAAAGGAACTTGCAAAGTTCACCACCGCCAAGAACAAGATGGGATTGGATGACCTCTTGAGTAAGCAAAGGTCAAACAATCAAAAGTATGGACTTGGATATGTCCCCAAGTCCCACAAGAAGAACAACTACAAGAAGGAGAAACCCGCTCAAGATAAGAACAAGAAGGTCACTAACAATGGCAAAACCTCAAAGGGCAAAGCCACTAGTGGTGACCGCACGGGGCCAAACGATCACTATGCATTATTTGTTGATTATTATGGTGATGTCTATGCTAACTATGTTGGCCCTCCTAATGGCTATGCTTATAGAGAGTACTCAATTTGGGTACCAAAAGATATTGTTGCCATTGCAAAGGAACCCATTAATCGATGGGTTCCTAAATCCTCTACTTGATTTTGTTGGGGTATTCCTCCGGTGGTCCAAAATGGGTGTTTGATAGTGGATGCACCAATCATATGACCGGAGGAAAAGGTGTGCTTGATCAATTCATTGAAGATATCAACAAGAAGTCAAGCATTACCTTTGGTGACAACTCAAAGGGAAAGGTACTTGGGTATGGCAAGGTAGCAATCTCTAAGGACTTGTGCCTTGAGACGGTTATGCTTGTTGAACACCTTGGCTATAACTTACTTTCTATATATCATCTTGCCGATGCCGGGTACAATTCATATTTCACTAAATATTATGTGCAAGTCTTTAGGAGTGACAATCTCAAATTGGTCCTTGTTGGATATGTGGAGAACAACCTTTATGTGGTTGACCTCTCGAAAGAGAGCCCCTCCTTCTCCACATGTCTAATGGCGGCCAAGCATGACGAAGGATGGTTGTGGCATTGCCGCCTTGGTCATGTTAACATGAGGAATCTTAAACAACTCCTAAAGGGTGAGCATATTGTGGGACTAACCGGTGTTTCTTTTGAGAAAGATCGTGTTTGTAGTGCATGTGTAGCCGGAAAGCAACTCAAGAAGAAGCATCCCATCAAGAGTATTGTTACCACATCTAGGCCTTTGGAGCTCCTTCATTTGGACCTCTTTGGGCCATCACACTATGATACTCTTGGTGGAAGCAAGTATGGACTTGTCATTGTTGATGATTACTCAAGATACTCTTGGGTCTTTCTCCTTAAGTCTAAGGACGAGACCCATAGAGAGTTCATCACCTTGGCCAAGAAAGCTCAACGTATGTATGAATCCGAGATCAAGGCAATTAGGACCGACAATGGCACCGAGTTCAAGAACTACACTATGCAAGAGTTTGTGGATGATGAGGGCATCAAGCATGAGTTTTCGGCACCATACACCCCTCAACAAAACGGTGTTGTTGAAAGGAAGAACCGGACTATCATTGAGATGGCAAGAACCATGTTGAGTGAATTCAACTCACCCCACAACTTTTGGGGAGAAGCCATCTCTACGGCCGTCCACTACTCCAACCGGCTCTTCCTCCGTCCCCTCCACAACAAAACCCCATACGAGCTCCTTACCGGTAACAAGCCTAATGTCATGTATATTCGTGTCTTTGGATGCAAATGCCTTGTTAAGAACAACAAAGGAAAGCTCGGTAAATTTGAAACTAGAACCATAGAGGGTATATTTGTTGGATATGCGGAGAACTCTCACGCCTATAGATACTACAACCGGTCCTCCGGGACTATTGAAGTATCTTGTGACGTGGTGTTCTTGGAGGATAATGGCTCCCAAGTGGAGCAAGTTGTTCCATGTGTTGCAGGTAATGATGATGATCCATCTAGTGCCATCAAGCATATGGGCATTGGACACATCCGGCCCATGGAAGTTCATAATGATGATCAAGATGATGGAGTAGATGTCTCAAGCACGCCACAAGTGGAGCCTAGCTCAACTCAAGCCGAACCATCAAGTGCAACTCAAGAACCATCCTCTACTCAAGATGAGTCTCAATCCGAAGAACAAGAAGAAGATCCTCATTCCATGGAGCAAGATCATGATGACGATCAAGAAACATCCTCAACCCATGATCAAGCTCAAGTGGTCCCTCATGATCAAGTACTAGCAAGAGATGAATTCATTGATCATGAAGGAACCGTTCGGAAGATCAAGGCCGCTACAAGGGCAAGTGACATGAAAGTGGATCAAGTCCTTGGTAGCATCTCAAGAGGAGTGGTAACTCGTAGACACCATGCATTACTTATCACTTATTGTCAACATCATGCTTTTGTGTCTAGTTTTGAACCACTTAAGGTACATGAAGCCTTGGTCGATCCGGATTGGGTAATTGCCATGCAAGAAGAATTGGAGTGTTTCACTCGTAATGAAGTATGGTCTCTAGTTGAGAGACCCAAGGATCATCGCATCAATGTCATTGGGACCAAATGGGTATTCAAGAACAAGCAAGATGAGAATGGCATTGTTATACGAAACAAAGCAAGGTTAGTGGCGCAAGGGTTTGCCCAAATAGAAGGTATGGATTTTGAGGATACCTTTGCGCCGGTAGCCCGTCTTGAAGCTATTCGTCTTTTGCTTGCATTTGCATCTTTCCACAATTTCAAATTATATCAAATGGATGTGAAAAGTGCATTTTTGAATGGTCCCCTAAAAGAAACCGCATATGTGGCTCAACCCCGGGTTTCGAAGACCCATGCCGACCCAACCACGTGTATTTACTCCATAAGGCACTCTACGGTCTCAAGCAAGCTCCACGTGCTTGGTATGAGTTCCTTAGGGATTTCTTACTACATGATGGGTTTTGCATGGGTACGGTCGATTCCACCCTTTTCACCAAGCGGGTTAAAGGGGGTGGCCTCTTTATATGTCAAATATATGTTGATGATATTATTTTTGGTGGAACTAACCCCAATCATAACAAAGCTTTTGAGCTATTGATGACTAGGAAATTTGAGATGTCCATGATGGGAGAGTTGAAGTTCTTTCTAGGCTTCCAAGTGAGGCAACTTGCAAAAGGCACCTTCATCTCTCAAGAAAAGTATGTGAAGGACATGCTCAAGAAATTCAACATGACCAATGCAAGTCCAATGAAGACACCCATGCCCGTAAAGGGGCAACTTGGTTCATGTGACGGTGAGAAGGATGTGGACATAAAGGTATACCGCTCCATGATAGGATCCTTGCTCTACCTTTGTGCCTCTAGGCCGGATATCATGCTAAGTGTAGGGATGTGTGCTCGTTTTCAATCCGCTCCCAAGGAGAGCCATTTAGTGGCGGTCAAACGGATACTAAGATACCTTGTTCTCACTCCTACTCTCGGGCTATGGTATCCAAAGGGGTCAACCTTTGAACTCATTGGCTATTCGGATTCCGATTGGGCCGGTGATAAGGTTGATCGGAAGTCTACCTCCGGTGCTTGCCAATTTATTGGCCGGTCATTGGTGAGTTGGTCATCCAAGAAACAAAACTCCACCGCCCTATCCACCGCCGAAGCCGAATACATATCCGCGGCATCTTGTTGCACTCAATTGTTATGGATGAAGCAAACCTTGAAAGACTATGGTGTGTCTCTTGGTACGGTGCCTCTTCTTTGTGACAATGAAAGTGCAATAAAGATCGCCAACAACCCGGTTCAACATTGTCGCACCAAACATATTGACATTCGCCATCACTTCCTACGTGATCATGTTGCCAATAAGGATATTGATCTCACTCATGTGGGAACAACCTACCAATTGGTGGATATTTTCACTAAGCCTTTGGATGAAGCCCGCTTTGTTAACTTGAGAGGAGAACTTGGTATTCTTGATCCTAAAAACTTGGATTGATTAACTTCTTGCACTATATTCTTGCATTTATCTTGCTATCTAGCTTAGAGGCATAGCACATATGGGGATAGTCATTCTACCATATCTTGGTATGATGCATACCTATGTGTGCAACATAAATAGACCCAATGTCATTATATGGATCCAAGCATGTCTCTTCGAGGTCTCATGACATTTGCGCTTTCACATAGGGGGAGTAATCCCCCGCCCCTCATTGAGCCTTCATTACAACTTGATTTGACTATATAAGGCCAAATGATCTTATTGCAAAAACTATTTCAAAATGCTCTTATGATTCTTGATATACTTCGAATCATGCCCATTGTAGCTATTTGTATCTTGTTTGCATTTTCACTCCAATGGGTATGCCTAGAGAACTTTGTGTTTTCCAACCCCATGTCTATGCTCATCTCATCATCATCTATCTATCTATATGTACATGTCATCATATGAGCACTCACACACATTTACACAAAGAATAGGGGCAAAACGAGGCAAAATGACACATTTTTGGGAAAATTGACTCTGGCCGGTCACTGGCCCGGTCGGACCGGCCTGTGCGCCGGATCGTCCGGTCACTGGCCCGGTCGACCGGGCGCCCGACCGGCCGTGCGGGCTGTTATGTTTTGGAGAGGATACCCCTTGGGGATCTTCTTCCTCATTATCCCTCACCTCTCAAACCTCCATGGCCGCCGCCTCCACCATCTCCACCACGCCCTAGGCACTTCCCACCACTAGATTCTCCCCAAACTTCACACAACCATAGATCGGGATCTCTCAAGCACCTTTACCAAAGGATTTGGTCCCTCTCAGGCTAGTTTGGGAGATCGTGGGGATTTGGTCCTCAAGCCTTCTTCACGAGTTCTTCTTGCTCACTTGGGCAAAGAGGACGATGTCTTCGGGTAAATCTTTCTCCCTATCCCTCTCCCTCTTGCTTTCCCTCTCACATTGCCCATTTTTGAGGAAAGTTGAGAAAAGTTAGGGTTAGGGTTAGGGTTAGTAAGTCCTCATGCCACCTAGAGTGTCACACCCCTCCTATGCACATTGTTCACTCTCCTGGTATAATCTATGTTCAAGTTTGTGAGTTTTTGCATGATTTTGTGTCGAATTTCTGGGCAAACATCACAACTCAGCATGACCCGGTCTACAGCCCGGTCGACCGGCCTCTCGACCGGCTGGTCCGGCGCACCGCCCGGTCAACCGGATGGCCAACCGGCTCGTCCGGTCTGTCGTCCGGTCGGACCGGCCCCTGCGCCGGCTCGCCCAGCTTTTTCGCATGATCTCGTCGAAACACTTGAATATAGGCTATGCTTTTGGCTTCCTCACATATGCTGATGACATGTACACTTACCTCTTTGCTATCCTCGCCCTATTTTGCTGATTCACAGGTGATGAATGGACTGATGCGGACCATGGCCCTGTTGCCAAGCGAGGGAGGCGCTCCGGGGTTCCACCACGGCGCTCTACTGGTCGTGCTCCTCAGACTACGGGTGGCAGCTCAACTGGAGGCCGAACCAAGACATCTGCCAATAAGAGGAAAGATAAACATGCAGCACAGGATGGTGATGAGGTACTGCCAGATTTCCATGTTGGTGATGTACATATTGGGGCATGGAGAAGACTCAGAGAGTCCAACCCCTATCGCTTTGAGGAACCCACTTACACAGGGGGAGATCAATTTTTCTGGACCAACACACAGCAAGTCATGTGGGATGACTTCTATAACTCCCGCGAGCACATGAAGAAAGGCACCATTGTTATGCCCAAGGCCATCAAGGATGTCATTGGAATGTATGAAGCCACCAAGTTTCGCTTTGTGGTTGCGACCTTGAGGCGGATGGGGTTGTATGATCTTATGTGCTTGACACCTACTGATGGGTGCTATTGTCCAACCTTGGTGAGACAGTTTCACTGCACAGTCTTTTTCCATGATGATGCAGCTCGGACTATGACTTGGATGACTGGCAAACAGAAATACACTTGCAACTATCTTGATTTCTGTGAAGCTTTGGGGTTTGGTGGAGGGCGTGCTTCTGGTTTCAAGATATATTCTCAGCAGAAGTTCAACCGTGGGGACATTGCCGTTTGCTATCCGCCGGAACCCACACCTGGACCTCCCACCATCTCTGGGATGTACTACTCCTACCTCTTACTTGCCAAGCTATTCCGTGAGACTCTCATCAGCAAGTCCGGCGATACAAGTGAATGCCGTGCATATCATCTGAACTTGATGTACTACTGTCACCCTGAGCACCGGCAACTTATTGATGGCTGTGATCTCATCTACTGTGAGTTACGGCGCTGTGTTCGCGAGAGGTTGACTCCTAATCTTGCCCAGTACGTTCAGCTGCTCATCAACAAGGTTGTGCCCGCACCTTTCAATACTCAAGGTGAGCGGGTCAGGATGGAAGCTTTCAAAGTACCTGCCCAAGGTGATAGCCCGGATGTTCCTGAAATGATGCCTTCTGAGCGCCGGTCCAAGGCACGCCATGACCATGCTAGCTCCAGCTCCTCTCGTCGCCCACAGCATGGTGTCGCACGGTTCTTCTCTTGCTTATGGCAGATGTGCAAAAATACAAATGATGTTGCACATCAAAGTCTCTCTTTGAACCAAGAGACAAGGAGGCGCCAAAATGAGTTCATGGCTGCTAGGAATGTGCCTATCCCTCCTCCTGGCCCTGAGTTGGAGCCTGTCCACGCACCAAACTGGGAGATGCCTCTTCTTTCTGATGAGATGTTCCAGAACTTTGATCCTTCTCTGTACTTTGGTGGTCCTACTCCTAGATTTGCTCGTGCACCTCCTGCTGATGATGATGATGAAGAGGATGAAGGTAATGAGGATGATGATGAAGAGGATGACGATGAAGAGGATGACGATGGGGATGGTGATGGCAACTCTCCATCCGCGGGGCCCCATTTCTATTGATGGGACGCTAGCATCTCTCCTCTTTTCTTCGCCTTTTTGGTGTTCCGATGCCAAAGGGGGAGAAGAGAGTAGAGTCTAGAATTACGGGGTTCTTTCGTTGTCACAAGCCATGGGAGTTGCTTTATTTGGATTTTATATGGCTTGTGCGTATTTGCTTTGATTTCTCAAGAACCATTTGCTACTTTGAATAATTCATGTATGGATATGTATGGACGACTATTATGTGTGCTACTCTATGTTAGGATAATCATGCTTTATGGATAATCATGCTTTATGCTTATATATGTTGATATACTTGTCCATACCATGCTTGTTTCCTAAAGATATTGGGGGAGCTTCTCATATTCCACAAATGGTGCACTTTGCATTCAAACGCAAATTCTCCAAGTGCACACATTATGGGGGAGCTGTCGTAATATCTTATATGGAATCAAGGTTTAGAGCTTATCATAATATCTATGTGTTACTCTAGCTCGGTTTGTCATCGTATACCAAAAAGGGGGAGATTGTAAGGGTATTTTACCCTTATCCATTATTTTGGTATCTATGACACCGTGCTAGAGTATTTGGACTAATACATGCCTACAAGATGACTTTCAGGTATTAGCCAAAGAGGTATGATGGTGTAGCAATGGAACAAAAGGCAACGGGAGACCCCCCCCAATTCGACGAAAAATCAGCTAGTTTTTCAGAGCCTGGCCGGTCACAGATCCGGTCGGACCGGCCCTGGCACCGGACAGCCCGGTCACCAACCGGACCCAGAACCGGTGCCATCCGGGCAAGTTCCAGTAAAGAAGGCGAGCCCTCCAGTCTGCGTCCGGTCACCAGCCCGGTTTCAGACCGGCTGCTCCGGTCCATGGCCCGGTCTGACCGGGCACTGCATCGAGCGGCCCGGTCAGCAACCGGACTCTGCGCCTGTGACATCCGGGCGCCATCCAGTAAGCTCAGAAGCCTGCCCGGTCAAGACCCGGTCCCAGCTCCGGTTGGAAACCGGCCGGCCCGGTCTGTGGCCCGGTCTGACCGGGCTGTGGACCGGCCTGTCCGGCGCCAAATCCGGTTGACCGGGTTTCTCGAAGAATCTGCTGATGTGGCAAGTGACCAATGGCCGTATTTCGAAGAACACTATAAATAGGTCTTCTCCTACCTCTGAACAGTTAGGCACTACACTACAAGCTGTTCTTGAGCTCTCTCTCTCATACTCCATTGCTAGAAACACCAAAAGCCTCAGATCTCCCTCCTCCTCCACCCAAACTCAAATCCCTCCGGGGAATCATTAGAGGAGGACCCGATCTACCGTTCTACCAAGCCAAATCTCATTCCCCCTTGTATTCATTGAGAAGCTTGCTTCCTAGGGTTCCTTGGAAACCCTAGGTAGGCAAGAGGAGTCCGGAAGCATCCGGGCTGTGGATTTGCTCCGGGCAAGATTGTGAAGGTTTGGAGGCTACCTCAAAGTCTACCACAAGTGAGTGAGCTATTCCTTCGTGGGATAGGCTCCGGAGAATAGGGTGAGCCTTCGTGGCGCGGGGAATCCTTCGTGGGACCTCCACTCCTCCAAACGTGACGTACCTTGTTGCAAAGCAAGGGAACACGGGAATACATCCTCGTCTCCGCGTGCTATCGGTTATCTCTAACCGAACTCCTTACTTGTGATTTAATCGTCCGTGAGAGCCTTCGTGCTCGAGTTAGTTGTATCCTCATATAGGTTGCTTCACCTAGTTTGCATTAGGCTCATCTTTATATTCCGCAAAGCCTAATATTGCAAAGAAAGAATTAAAATTTGTAGAAACCTATTCACCCCCCCTCTAGGTTTACCATCTCTATACTTTCATCTTGCCGCCGCGCGTCAACTCGCTGCCCGCGCCGCCGCACCGTCCTCCGCGCGGAACGCCGCGCCCAGGGATGTGATCAAGCTCGAGGAGAGCAGTGACGACGACATCTACCGGCCGTCGCCGCCACGCGCCGGCGACGCTAGCCAGGGTACGAGTCGCTTGTACGAGGCGCCGCCGCCCCAGGACGACGCCGGCTCGAGCGACGATGATGACGGCGGCGACTACACGTCCTTCTACCGCCATTTCGGCATGTAGGAGGACGCTTAGTTTAAATTTTAGTTTGTCAATCGCCGAATTCAAATATATGTATGAATTCGGCCTAATTATGTACGAACTCGCCTCTATATGTTAAATATCATTAAATTTCGCTTATGTTTTAACGAACTCGCTAATTTTGTCTAAATTCGCCTTATCATGCTGAGATCGCGGCTGGGAAGCTGGCCCTCCCCACGCTATTTTTTCGTCCAATCCGGACGAAATTAACCCCAGATTTCGGCGTGGGGAGGTCAAACGAGTGGGGATGCTCTTACATCATTGATGAGAAAATCTAAAAGGAAGCTAGGGGGTTCATCGACCCGATTACAGGATTGATTATTCATATAAATAAACTTCGCTAACTCATGAGCCACCTTATTTGCTTCCCTCGGACAGAAGATGAAACTAACTTTATCAATTGTACTTGAAAGGTCGACAATATCCGCAAAAATTGCAGAAGAGTCACTCCACCAGTTTTGCTCTCCTGTGCATGCTTCAATCGTTTCCGCTGAGTCAGATTCAGCTATAAGATCATTGCAACCCATATGATTAGCAAGAGATAGTCCCTCTCTCATTGCCGTTGCTTCTGCTAAGCTAGCTAAAGCCACATGCCGTACAAAGGCATATCTAGCCCCCAAAAGACCTCCCTGGAAGTCTCGTATAATTGCCGTTGCTTCTGCTAAGCTAACACTGCCATGGAAAGATGCATCGACGCTGAGCTTGACTTGGCGCGGTTTGGTTTGCTCCACTTGACCTCCTGGCTTTGTCTCTTCTTCCTATAGGCTGCATCCGAATTTGTTGTAATAGATAAAATAGACAACATACACTTATCAGGCGGTGGTGTGGTACTTCTTCCCCATGAGTTCGTCGCCTTCGGATCCACCACAAATACCAACATGTAACAGTTATAAGTTCCTGGAGATTGATATTAGTATATCCTGGGACCATAGTCTCCTCTTTGCGTAACAAATTTTCAAGCACAACCGAACCAGATCTATCTTCTTGTATGGAGTCTTGTATGATGTTAAGAATTCCAATTTTTGTCCACATATCAACAGCTACTGGACAGCGAAAAGACAGGTGGAGAATGTCTTCAGCTTCTAAGTTGCAGATCGGACAACCCGCCTCATGTCCAATATGTCTATTTGCCAAAATACATTTAAGGGGGAGTATACCATGCACCGACCGCCAAACAAATTTTTTTTACTTTGCTTGGTATCTTCAGTTTCCAAACAATTTTCCAAACTGGATTAGTAGCCGAGCTCCCTGGCAGTGTTAACTGGTTAGACCTAGGACCGAATTGATGTCGCCACTGGATGTGGTACCCAGACCGTACTGTATATCTCCCATGCTTAGTGTAACTCCACGCAATAAAATCATCAAAACCCTGAGAATTTATAGGAATTTGAAGGATTCGTGTCACATCCACAGGATTAAACATATCAGCCAGTAAATCCTCGTCCCAACTTCCAGTAATAGGGCTGATGAGTTGACTAACCCGTGTAAGCAAAGAATTCTGGCGTGGAGTGATTACCATTCTATTACGGCTAGAACGTATCCATTGATCAGTCCAAATATTAATGGAGTCGCCGTTACCAACTCTCCATATGATACCCCATTTCAGAACAGGAATACCCGCTAGAATACTTTGCCAGGTAAAAGAACATCCTTGTTTAGGCCCGGCTTTGAGAAGATCACCATCCGGGTAATATTTGGCTCGAATAACTCGAGCACAGAGAGATGTTGGTTCAGTTATTAATCTCCAACTTTGCTTGGCTAGCATAGCTAAATTGAATGAATGAAAATCACTGAAGCCCATACCTCCTTCATTGTTTGGATAACATAGCTTCCACCAAGCAAACCAATGCATTTTATTGCTGTTTTCATCATCACCCCACCAAAATTGTGATATAGCATCCATCATCTTCTTACAGACTCCCTGCGGAATTTGAAAAACCAACATTGCATAAACCGGAATTGCCTGGGCCATAGCCTTAAGAAGAATCTCCTTTCCTCCTATAGACAATTGTTTCTCTTTCCATCCATTGATCCTCTGGATGATTCCCTCCACAAAATGCAGGAAACAATCACTTATGTCTACTCCGACAATTGCAGGAAGGCCTAGGTACTTCAAATGTTACGTAAAACTGGTATAAAGAGGAACATAAATATATTAGACATGAAGATTCAAACAATTTTATTACTAGCCGCACAATTTGCGCGGCCCATCCGGCTAGTTTATCTTATTGGAGAGACACCACTAGTGAACTATGGACCCCGGTCCATTCTTTTACATCTGAAATACAACCTACTGCAATCATTTTTCTCTGTTGTTCTTTGCAAGCAAACATCATTCTCCACACCATACGTTTAATCATTTGTTTACAGCAAGCCGGTGAGATTGACAACCTCACTGTTAAGTTGGAGCAAAGTATTTTGATTGTGTTGTGCATGTTTCACGTTGGCGCTGGAATCCCTGGTGTTGCGCCGCACTACACCCCTTCATCAACAACCTTCACGTGGCCTTCGTCTCCTACTGGTTCGATAACCTTGGTTTCTTACTGAGGGAAAAACTTGTTGTTGTGCGCATCACACCTTCCTCTTGGGGTTCCCAACGGACGTGTGCATCACGCGCCATCAGCGTTCCAGCCGGAAAACTCCTTGGCTTCATCGTCTCTAACAGGGGCATTGAAGTTAACCCGGAGAAAATCAAGGCAATCATGTGCATCAAAAGGCCAACTTGTCTCAAAGATGTGCAACGACTAACTGGTTGTGTCACAGCAATCAGTAGGTTTGTTAGCCGTCTTGGCGAGAAGGCGCTACCTCTGTACAAGCTGCTGAAGAAAACAGAAAAATTTGTCTGGGACGACGCGGCAGATGCAGCACTCCAAGGGTTGAAGGAGATACTCACCTCCCCACCTATCCTAGCAGCTCCAGAAGAGTCAGAGCCTATGCTCCTCTACCTGGCAGCTACCAACAGAGTCATCAGTCTCGTCATTGTGGTGGAGCGAAAGGAAGATGGTCACGAGTATGGAGTCCAAAGGCCAGTCTATTACATTAGCGAGGTACTGACGGAATCCAAACAAAGATATCCTCACTTTTAAAAGCTAGCCTACGGTGTATTCCTAGGTAGCAGGAAGCTGAGGCACTACTTCCAAGAGCATCCAGTAACAGTCGTGAGCAAGGCCCCGCTGTCAACAATTCTCAACAGTGCTGACGCAACAGGACGCACAACAAAATGGGGCATTGCATTATCTGCCTTCGACATCAACTACAAGGGCAGGACTGCGATCAAGTCCCAGATCTTGGCAGATTTCGTCGCGTATTGGACAGAGGCTCCAGATGAAAATCTAGAGCCGGAACTAGAAACATGGGTCATGCACTTCGATGGATCCAAGCAGCATCAAGGCTCGGGAGCCGGAGTCACCCTGAAGTCCCCCACCGGAGACGAACTGCAGTACGTTTTGCAGATTCACTTCGAAGCTACAAATAACATGGCGGAATACGAGGCTCTACTACACAGTCTGCGCATCGCTAAGGAAATTGGGATCAAGCACATTATTTGTTGCGGAGATTCCGACCTGGTGGCACAACTGAAGGAGATATGCCCTAGAGGCAATAATAAAGTGGTTATTATTTATATCTTTATGTTTATGATAAATGTTTATATATCATGCTAGAATTGTATTAACCGAAACATTAGTACATGTGTGATATGTAGACAAACAAGAAGTCCCTAGTATGCCTCTTAAACTAGCTTGTTGATTAATGGATGATTAGTTTCATAATCATGAACATTGGATGTTATTAATAACAAGGTTATGTCATTGTGTGAATGATATAATGGATACACCTAATTAAGCGTAGCATAAGATCTCGTCATTAAGTTATTTGCTATAAGCTTTCGATACATAGTTACCTAGTCCTTATGACCATGAGATCATGTAAATCACTTATACCGGAAAGGTACTTTGATTACACCAAACACCACTGCGTAAATGGGTGGCTATAAAGGTGGGATTAAGTATCCGGAAAGTATGAGTTGAGGCATATGGATCAACAGTGGGATTTGTCCATCCCGATGACGGTCACGGATAGATATACTCTGGGCCCTCTCGGTGGAATGTCGTCTAATGTCTTGCAAGCATATGAAAGAGTTCATAAGAGACCACATACCACGGTACGAGTAAAGAGTACTTGTCAGGAGACGAGGTTGAACAAGGTATAGAGTGATACCGAAGATCAAACCTCGGACAAGTAAAATATCGTGAGACAAAGGGAATTGGTAATTTATGTGAATGGTTCATTCGATCACTAAAGTCATCGTTGAATATGTGGGAGCCATTATGGATCTCCAGATCCCGCTATTGGTTATTGGTCGGAGTGAGTACTCAACCATGTCCGCATAGTTCTCGAACCGTAGGGTGACACACTTAAAGTTGGATGTTGAAATGGTAGCACTTGAATTATGGAATGGAGTTCGAATATTTGTTCGGAGTCCCGGATGAGATCCCGGACATCACGAGGAGTTCCGGAATGGTCCGGAGAATAAGATTCATATATAGGATGTCATTTTATGTGAAATAAAATGTCACGGAAGGTTCTATGGAAGGTTCTAGAAGGTTCTAGAAAAGTCCGGAAGAAACCACCAAGGAAGGTGGAGTCCACAAGGGACTCCACCTCCATGGCCGGCCAGCCCTAGTGGGGGTGGAGTCCCAAGTGGACTCCACCATAGGGGGCCGGCCACCCCCCACATGGGAGGTGGGAATCCCACCTTTGGGTGGGAGTCCTAGTTGGGCTAGGTTTGCCCCCTCCTATGGAAGGTTTTGGTTTCGGGTCTTATTCGAAGACTTGGACACCAACACTTGGGATCCACCTATATAATGAGGGGCCAAGGGAGGGGGCCGGCCAACCCTAAGACCATAGCTTGGCCGCCCCCCTTGAGTGGCCGGCCACCCCCTCCCAAACCCTAGCTTTGCTCCTCCACTTCATATTTCCCGCGTAGCTTAGCGAAGCTCCGCCGGACTTCTACACCGCCACCGACACCACGCCGTCGTGCTGTCGGATTCAAGAGGAGCTACTACTTCCGCTGCCCGCTGGAACGGGGAGGTGGACGTCGTCTTCATCAACAACCGAACGTGTGACCGAGTACGGAGGTGCTGCCCGTTCGTGGCGCCGGAACCGATCGTGATCAAGATCTTCTACGCGCTTTTGCAAGCGGCAAGTGATCGTCTACCGCAGCAACAAGAGCCTCATCTTGTAGGCTTTGGAATCTCTTCAAGGGTGAGACTCGATACCCCCTCGTTGCTACCGTCTTCTAGATTGCATCTTGGCTTGGATTGCGTGTTCGCGGTAGGAAAATTTTTGTTTTCTATGCAACGTTATCCTACAGTGGTATCAGAGCCGTGTCTATGCATAGATGGTTGCACGAGTAGAACACAATGGTTTGTGGGCGTTGATGCTCTTGTTATCTTTAGTTTGAGTACTTTGCATCTTTGTGGCATAGTGGGATGAAGCGGCTCGGACTAACTTTACATGACCGCGTTCATGAGACTTGTTCCTCGTTCGACATGCAACTTGTATTGCATAAGAGGCTTTGCGGGTGTCTGTCTCTCCTACTATAGTGAAGATTCAACTTACTCTTCTATTGACAACACTAGTATCACCGTTGTGGTTCATGTTCGTAGGTAGATTAGATCTTACACGAAAACCCTAAACCACGTAAAATATGCAAACCAAATTAGAGACGTCTAACTTGTTTTTGCAGGGTTTGGTGATGTGATATGGCCATGATATGATGATGAATATGTATGAGATGATCATTATTGTATTGTGGCAACCGGCAGGAGCCTTATGGTTGTCTTTAATTTTCATGTTGAGTAGTATTTCAAAGTAGTTGTAATAGTTGCTACATGAGGTGAACAACCATGAAGACGGCGCCATGAACCTTGACGCTACGCCGACAATGATGGAGATCATGCCCGTTGATGATGGAGATCATGTCCGTGCTTTGGAGATGAAGATCAAAGGCGCAAAGACAAAAGGGCCATATCATATCACATATGAACTGCATGTGATGTTAATCCTTTATGCATCTTATTTTGCTTAGATCGCGACGGTAGCATTATAAGATGATCCCTCACATTAATATCAAGATAATAAAGTGTTCTCCCCTCGTATGCACCGTTGTACAGTTCGTCGTTTCGAAGCATCTCGTGATGATCGGATGTGATACTCAACGTTCACATACAACGGGTGTAAGCCATGTTGCACACGCGGAATACTTGGGTTTGCTTGACGAGCCTAGCATGTACAGACATGGCCTCGGGACAACGGAAACCGAAAGGTTGAACACGAGTCATATGGATGATATGATCAACATGTTGATGTTCACCATTGAAGCTACATCATCTCACGTGATGATCGGTTTTGGTGTAGTGGATTTGGATCGTGTACCACTTAACAACTATGAGGGATGTTGTATTAAGTGGGAGTTCATTAGTAATTAGATTAAAACATGAACTAATTATCATAAACATAGTCTGAGTAGTATTTTGAATTAATTTTGTAGTATTGGCATCCGTTTTCTATCATGCGCTAGTCTTGTTATTGAGATAGAAATACTGTTAAAATCTGACAAGAAACTTTACGGATTGGTACCGTATTGTTAAAGAATCAAGAATTGATTAAGTCCTATTGCAAACTTTTAGTAAACCTCACATTGTTGATTCAAAGAGCTATGTTTTCAATTAGTACCTAAAGTTATCTTGTCTCCGTCAAACTTGAAGTTCAAATTTGTTTGAAAAGTAAGGAGCTGAAAATTTAGTTTTCAGAAATAATCAAGGTATGAGATATATGTGATATCTAAGACCTTATTACAAGATAATAGAATATAATTTGGTGAGACTACATAAACTCATAAGTTTTATGGGAATAGTTGAAGACGCCAGGCGTCACAATCCTCCAACTATTGGGGCACTAACATTATTCGTATATCCATGAAGTGACCATCCTTAATATGCACCGTTATTAAGACTCGTCGTTTCGAAGCATCACGTGATGATCGGGTGTGATAGATTCTACGAGTGCATACAACGGGTGCAAGCTAGATTTGCACATGCAAATACCAAGGTTAAAACTTTACGAGCCTAGCATGTACAGACATGGTCTCGGAAAGTCGTCATGATATGATGGATAAAATTATGAGTGAAATTGTTCATCATATTACAAAGTTACTAATAGTGAAATCTGGAACACTTGTCATATGATGATCAACTTCAAAGTAAGAACCTCAAGGTTATTGGTATTTGACCAACAAACTGAGAAGTTATTGAAGTTGATATGTTTCTCTGAATAATGAGGAAAGCTAAAAGAGAAACTGCAAAAGATATTTTGGCAAAAAGAAAAAGAAAAGACTAGAAAGTCTAGCTCAGGTGTATATAAATGATATACATGTTATGGTTGTATTTCTAGTTAAGTCACACTATGAAATTCTTGGGTATTAGTACTATATTGGTTGGTATGAAGTGTCATACAAAACAACGCAATACAAGAATACAATGGCCTAAGTGACTGACAAGGAATATGATAAGAATGTTCGCCTGGAACAAAATAAAGTGTTATTATGTTCGTCGTTAGCATTCTATCTAGCCCTTAGAATTTATAATAAAGAACTTAATAATTGTTATTTTGCTCTGGTCAAATGAAAACAATGAGTTGTTCAAATTATGACATTACTCCATATACGATGGATAAATTATTATAAATCTTAATGGTGAAACACACATACATAACACTGACGCTAAAATGCCATAAGGCAAATGATTTGAATTCCACTTATTTGTGGAACCGCCATTTAGGTCATGTTAGAAAGGAACGCATGAAGGAACTCCATGCAAATGGATTTTTGGAGTCATTTGATTTTTGAATCATTTGGCGCTTGCAAATCTTTTTCTAAAGAGAATGATTAAAATACCGTTCATAGGCCAAAAGTAGAACGGACAACTAACTTAGTGGAAAAATACATGATGATGTATGTGGTTCACTGGGCATAGTTGTGTGCGGGAGATTCTTCTACTTCATGAAAACTTTCAACAATGAATTGAGTATATATATGTGGATATATTCAATAAGGAAGAAGTTTGAAACATTTGAATGGATTCAAATAAATTTCAGTATGAAGTGGAAATCATCGTAATAGAAATCAAATATCTATGATTGGATCATGGTGGAAATATTTGAATTACGAGTTTTAGCGAACATCTAAGAGAGTTATGAAATTGTTCTACAACTTACGTTTCTTGGAGTATCATAGTGATGATGAAGTATCCAAGAGATATATCCAAATTTTGTTGGATCAATGATGAGATAAAATATTGATGCCATTATATTTTTGTGGATTATGCTTTAGTGACTACCGCTTTTACACTGAATAGAGCATCATCATGATCCGTTGAAATGACACCATACAAGTTATGGCATGGGTATAAACCCTAATAGTCAACCAAAATCGGATGAATGTCTTTGTTGGTTATCCCAGAGATTTAATTGGGAATTATTTCCACGAGACAAAGACAAAAGTGTTTGTCAATGTTTCTTATTTCCGAGAAATTGTTTCGAGTGAAGTATTTGAGTGGGAGGACAATATAATTTGATAAGGTTTATGAACCTAAGCATAATGATCAGAGTAGCGCAGCATCGGAATTGGTTTCGGAAGCGGCCACGACGATCATGGCTCTCATGACTACAAAGTGTTTTAGCCATGGAGATCGAAGTACATATTGAACCTTGTAGGTATGGTTTACTTTGTGATCAAATAAATGATTTGTGGACAAAGGATTGATTTTGAACAATGATAAACCAACTACAAACAAAGAAGTTATGATGGGCCCTGACTTCGTTAAAATGGCTATACGCCATAAAATCCAAGATAGATGAATACTTTTTGAAAGTAAATGGATCTATGAAATTGATGGACTTGGATGAAATATCCTTGAAGAAGCTCAACTTATTGAAAAGTTGTTTACGACAAAGTTCAAAGAGTTGACTACGATAAGATTAGATCTTCCGTAGCAATGCTTATAGTCTATATGGATTATTCTAGTAATCACTACATATTTCTTTTATGAGATATGTTAGTAGGATGGCAAAATACACTACTTAACAGAAGTGTATATTAAAGGTGTATACTAGATACAAACCAAGAATTTTGCTGGTCCGTGAAATACTAGATAGGTATACGAACTTCAATTGGATGAAGTAAGTATCGCGGAGTTTGAATCTTCACTAGATGAAATAGTCAAAGAGTTTTTGATTTCATCAGAGACGATGAAGAGGCTTGCATTTGCAAGAAATTAAGTGGGAGCGCTAAGACATATTTATAATACTTATGTAGAAGACATATAGTTGGTTATAAATAATGTAATTACATACTTGATTAAAAGGTTTCATTGAAAATTAACTTCAATGAAAGGATATGGACTAAAACATATTTAGTGTCAAGATCTATGAAGATAGATTGAAACACATAATAAGTTTAAGTCAAAGTACATAGAATGGATATTGAAATAGTTCAATATAGAAATATTAAGAAAATGTTCTTGTCATGTGAAGGTTTAACAAGACTTGAGTGTATCTGACACCCGATGAGTAAAAATACATGAGTGATTTTAGATCACAAATAAAATGTACAAAATCAGACATCTTGTGCTCTAAAATGTTATGAGCATATACCGGAATGATTCATAAGATGATCATAGGACGACAGTAAGAATATCCTTGAGTACTTTAGAAGAACTAAGGATATATATATATATATTTGTATGACGAAATGACAAACAAATCGCTGTAAGGTGTTACACCGATATTGGTTTTGTCACATATAAAATATAATTTCAATCTCAAATTAGACTAAGTGTTGTTTAAAGGGTAGCATAATGAGCTAGAAGTTGTCTATGCTAGATTTAGAAGAGTTCTAAATATTGTGACGGATTCTACAAAAGAAGGCAGAGTATGTCATTGTTTTGACAATGACAAAGGATGTTAAGTCAAGAGGTTCTTTGAGAACATGGTGTAGTTCCGACGGAATCAGAACTTTGAAGCTATATTGTGTATGACAATATTAGTGACATATTTCAGACCGCGGAATTAAGGTTCCACCAGAAGACCAAACATATTTAATGCCGACTCATTTGGAAATGAGTGATGCGTTGAGACGCAAATGAATTACAAAATACATACGTTTCTGAGCGTGTCAGATCCGTTGACTAAAAACCTCTCCCGTGAGCAATACATGATAAAACACCGGAAGGCCAAGGTGTTATATCTTTACAAATGTAAACTAGATTATTGACTCTAGTGCAAGTGGGAGACTGAAGGAGATATGCCCTAGAGGCAATAATAAAGTGGTTATTATTTATATCTTTATGTTTATGATAAATATTTATATATCATGCTAGAATTGTATTAACCGAAACATTAGTACATGTGTGATATGTAGACAAACAAGAAGTCCCTAGTATGCCTCTTAAACTAGCTTGTTGATTAATGGATGATTAGTTTCATAATCATGAACATTGGATGTTATTAATAACAAGGTTATGTCATTGTGTGAATGATATAATGGATACACCTAATTAAGCGTAGCATAAGATCTCGTCATTAAGTTATTTGCTATAAGCTTTCGATACATAGTTACCTAGTCCTTATGACCATGAGATCATGTAAATCACTTATACCGGAAAGGTACTTTGATTACACCAAACACCACTTTGCGTAAATGGGTGGCTATAAAGGTGGGATTAAGTATCCGGAAAGTATGAGTTGAGGCATATGGATCAACGGTGGGATTTGTCCATCCCGATGACGGATAGATATACTGGGCCCTCTCGGTGGAATGTCGTCTAATGTCTTGCAAGCATATGAAAGAGTTCATAAGAGACCACATACCACGGTACGAGTAAAGAGTACTTGTCAGGAGACGAGGTTGAACAAGGTATAGAGTGATACCGAAGATCAAACCTCGGACAAGTAAAATATCGTGAGACAAAGGGAATTGGTAATTTATGTGAATGGTTCATTCGATCACTAAAGTCATCGTTGAATATGTGGGAGCCATTATGGATCTCCAGGATCCCGCTATTGGTTATTGGTCGGAGTGAGTACTCAACCATGTCCGCATAGTTCTCGAACCGTAGGGTGACACACTTAAAGTTGGATGTTGAAATGGTAGCACTTGAATTATGGAATGGAGTTCGAATATTTGTTCGGAGTCCCGGATGAGATCCCGGACATCACGAGGAGTTCCGGAATGGTCCGGAGAATAAGATTCATATATAGGATGTCATTTTATGTGAAATAAAATGTCGCGGAAGGTTCTATGGAAGGTTCTAGAAGGTTCTAGAAAAGTCTGGAAGAAACCACCAAGGAAGGTGGAGTCCACAAGGGACTCCACCTCCATGGCCGGCCAGCCCTAGTGGGGGTGGAGTCCCAAGTGGACTCCACCATAGGGGGCCGGCCACCCCCCACATGGGAGGTGGGAATCCCACCTTTGGGTGGGAGTCCTAGTTGGGCTAGGTTTGCCCCCTCCTATGGAAGGTTTTGGTTTCGGGTCTTATTCGAAGACTTGGACACCAACACTTGGGATCCACCTATATAATGAGGGGCCAAGGGAGGGGGCCGGCCAACCCTAAGACCATAGCTTGGCCGCCCCCCTTGAGTGGCCGGCCACCCCCTCCCAAACCCTAGCTTTGCTCCTCCACTTCATATTTCCCGCGTAGCTTAGCGAAGCTCCGCCGGACTTCTACACCGCCACCGACACCACGCCGTCGTGCTGTCGGATTCAAGAGGAGCTACTACTTCCGCTGCCCGCTGGAACGGGGAGGTGGACGTCGTCTTCATCAACAACCGAACGTGTGACCGAGTACGGAGGTGCTGCCCGTTCGTGGCGCCGGAACCGATCGTGATCAAGATCTTCTACGCGCTTTTGCAAGCGGCAAGTGATCGTCTACCGCAGCAACAAGAGCCTCATCTTGTAGGCTTTGGAATCTCTTCAAGGGTGAGACTCGATACCCCCTCGTTGCTACCGTCTTCTAGATTGCATCTTGGCTTGGATTGCGTGTTCGCGGTAGGAAATTTTTTGTTTTCTATGCAACGTTATCCTACAACAACAAGTAGCCAGAACCTGTAATGCCAGAAACTCCGTCATGGCGGCTTACAGAGACGAAGTTGACGAGATCACCAAATGCTTCCTCGGATACGAAGTCAAGTACGTCCGGCGAGACGATAACGCAGCGGCAAACATTCTATCCAAACTCGGATCCGGCAGGAAACCAATTCCGCCTGGTATTTTCCTGGAGCACCTACGGATACCCTCTGTGAAGGGCGCTAACCCGGAAAATCCAGAGGTGGCAGTATCTCCGGCTAGGGAAGTAATGTTCATCATTCCGGCCTGGACGCAGCCTTTCCTGGACTACCTCATTGATCAGAAGCTGCCAGAGGACGAGGTCCTCGCACGACAGATCATGAGACGAGCAAGATCCTACACAATTGTTGACGGACATCTCTACAAACAAAGCGCAACTGGAGTATTTCTCAAATGCGTCTCCAATCAAGATGGCATTGAAATCCTCAGAGAGATTCATGCAGGGGACTGCGGGCATCACGCCGCCCCCAGGTCACTCGTTGCAAAAGCTTTTCGGCTCGGGTTTTAATGGCTCACAGCCAAAGAAGATGCTGACAAGCTGGTGAAAACTTGCCGAGGTTGCCAGTACTATGCTACTCAACCAAACGCTCCAGCCCAAGAGCTGAAGACCATCCCTATCACCTGGCCGTTCGCGGTCTGGGGGCTAGATATGGTTGGTAAATTAAAGAAATCTTCTCCTGGCAGTTTTGAGTACCTCCTGGTCGCTGTTGATAAGTTCAGTAAGTGGATCGAGGCAAAGCCAATGAGAAAGGACGATGGTGCTACGACACTAAAATTTGTTTGCAGCCTCGTGACGAGATTCGGCATCCCACACAGCATAATCACAGACAATGGCACGAACTTCGCACAAGGAGAATTGAAGGATTATTGCCATGACGTAGGGATCCGGCTTGACCTCGCATCTGTGGCTCATCCACAATCCAATGGTCAGGTCGAAAGAGCCAACGGCCTCATACTATCCGGAATTAAACCACGCCTTAAAGAACCGTTGCGACGTGCAGTCGGAGCTTGGGCTGAGGAGTTAGACTCTGTTTTGTGGAGTTTACAAACTACCCCTAACAGGTCAACCAGATTCACTCCATTCTTCCTGGTATACGGATCCGAAGCCGTGCTCCCCTCCGACATCATCCACGATTCACCGCGAGTTTCCGCCTACAATGAAGAAACTACTGACGAGGCCAAACAGCTATCTGTGGACCTGATCGAAGAGGCTCGGAATTTAGCTGACCAACATTCCACCATCTACCAGCAGAAACTCCGACGCTATCACAGTCGTTGAGTTCGAAACCGCTCGTTCATGGCCGAAGATCTGGTCCTCCGCCTTCGCCAGGTGAAAGATCACATGTTGCAATCTCCATGGGAAGGACCCTTCGTCGTTAGCAAAGTGCTTCACAACGGATCATACTACCTTGTCGATTTCCGGGAGCTAAAGGATAGACCCGCTAACTGGTACCAGAAACGCAAGCGAGAGGATCCGGATGACATTTACGATGAAACAGAACGTCCCTGGAGCATTGCACAGCTACGTCCTTTCCACACTTAGCAAAATTTTAGAATTACATACCTTGTAATAGTTATACATGATCAATGAAATAAAGCTTTTGGTTCACTCTCTGAGTCTTTTACCTCCTTTACTTGTTCATTTTTAGATCGTGTATGTGTAAGGGTATTTCACCCTTATCCATTATTTTGGTATCTATGACACCGTGCTAGAGTATTTGGACTAATACATGCCTACAAGATGACTTTCAGGTATTAGCCAAAGAGGTATGATGGTGTAGCAATGGAACAAAAGGCAACGGGAGACCCCCCCAATTCGACGAAAAATCAGCTAGTTTTTCTGAGCCAGGCCGGTCACAGATCCGGTCGGACCGGCCCTGGCACCGGGCAGCCCGGTCGCCAACCGGACCCTGGACCGGTGCCATCCGGGCGACATCCAGTAAAGAAACGGAGCCATCCGGCGCGCGTCCGGTCACCAGCCCGGTTTCGGACCGGCTGCTCCGGTCCACGGCCCGGTCTGACCGGGCGCCTGACCGAGCGGCCCGGTCAGCAACCGGGTTCTGCGCCTGTGACATCCGGGCCACATCCAGTAAGCCCAGAAGCCTGCCCGGTCAAGTCCCGGTCCCAGCTCCGGTTGGAAACCGGCCGGCCCGGTCTGTGGCCCGGTCTGACCGGGCTGTGGACCGGCCTGTCCGGCGCAAAATCCGGTTGACCGGGTTTCTCGAAGAATCTGCTGATGTGGCAAGTGACCAACGGCCGTATTTAGAAGAACACTATAAATAGGTCTTCTCCTACCTCTGAACAGTTAGGCACTATACTACAAGCTGTTCTTGAGCTCTCTCTCTCATACTCCATTGCTAGAAACACCAAAAGCCTCAGATCTCCCTCCTCCTCCACCCAAACTCAAATCCCTCTGGGGAATCATTAGAGGAGGACCCGATCTACCGTTCTACCAAGCCAAATCTCATTCCCCCTTGTATTCATTGAGAAGCTTGCTTCCTAGGGTTCCTTGGAAACCCTAGGTAGGCAAGAGGAGTCCGGAAGCATCCGGGCTGTGGATTTGCTCCGGGCAAGATTGTGAAGGTTTGGAGGCTACCTCAAAGTCTACCACAAGTGAGTGAGCTATTCCTTCGTGGGATAGGCTCCGGAGAATAGGGTGAGCCTTCGTGGCGCGGGGAATCCTTCGTGGGACCTCCACTCCTCCAAACGTGACGTACCTTGTTGCAAAGCAAGGGAACACGGGAATACATCCTCGTCTCCGCGTGCTATCGGTTATCTCTAACCGAACTCCTTACTTGTGATTTAACTGCCTGTGAGAGCCTTCGTGCTCGAGTTAGTTGTATCCTCATATAGGTTGCTTCACCTAGTTTGCATTAGGCTCATCTTTATATTCCGCAAAGCCTAATATTGCAAAGAAAGAATTAAAATTTGTAGAAACCTATTCACCCCCCCTCTAGGTTTACCATCTCTATACTTTCAATTGGTATACGAGCCTGGACTCTTATTAAGGGCTTCACCGCCTTAAGAGTGAGATGGATAAACTCTTCGAGGGTCTAGATGAAGACTCTAACCTTTCGGTTAAAGAGATGAAATCTAGATTCTTGGCATATGAGGCCGAGAAGAAGAAAAAGGAGGATGAGCTACAAAACCAAATGGCAGAAATGACTGCCATGCTTAAGAACCTAACTGCGGGTGGAACTTCTAGTGGGGCTTCGGTCTCTAAGGAGTCCTACCATGATGTTAACTATAACTATCCTAGAAACACTTCACCCATGCCTCATATAAACCATAGTGGGACCGTTCCCCATTACGATGGAACTCACTTTCCACATTGGAAATCTGCTATGGAATCTCATATTCGCAGCTGCAGTGTGGAGCTATGGGAGCTCATTGTTCATGGATATCCGGAGCCACAAGATCCCACTCGGTTGACATCCACCGAGTTCTACAACCGTCAACTCAATGCATCCGCACGTGACAAGATTAGAAGTGGCATCAACCGCAAGCTTCTTGATCAAGTCGATGACATTGTCTCCGCTAAAGAGTTGTGGGATCGGATCGTAGTACTACAAGAGGGAACCGATTTGATCCAATCAGCTCTCTATGAGACCGCAAAGCAAGAGGCCTACCAATTCATGATTCGGGATGGAGAATCCATATTTGATGCCTATGCTAGGCTTGGTGCTCTGAAAGTAAGGGTCAAGGGACTTGGTGTTGAGAAGTACAATGACGGATTTGAGATGAACGAAGCCTTCATAAAATCCAAGGTCATTGCTATGATTGCCGTCAAACAAGAAGACACCAACCTTGGACTCAACTTGCAAATCATGACCAAGAGTGCCGATCTCAACTCCGATGATCTAGTCTCCTATGTGGCCGCCAATGAAAGCATGGCCAAAGCCGGGAAGAGGCTCAAGGCAATGAACCGTGTTGATGAAGCCTCACACAACCATGAAGCGTCACACAACCTTGCTCTCAAAGCTAGAGCCGACCATGAAAGCAAAGAAGACTATGAGATTGAAGAAGATGAAGAGATGACTTCAACTAGTGACATTGCTACCGACTTTGCTTTCTTTGCCAAGAAGTACAAGGCAAAGTTCCCAATGCTCCTCAATGACAAGAAGAAGAAGAGAACTTGCTACAATTGTGATGAAGATAACCACTTTGCAAATGAGTGCCCTTATGAGAAAAGGGTAGACAAGCCAAAGTTCATCAAAGGGGTCAAACCAAGATTGAAGCCGAACCCAATCAACGATCGGTACAAGAAGAACAAGGGAAGAGCTTTTGTTGGGGCCGAGTATTTGTCCGATGAAGAAGAGGAAGATGAGGAGAAGGAGGCCGGAGTGGCCGGTTTAGCATACTCTAAGCCCGGGTCACTCTTCACATATGACTACTCCAAAGATTACTCCACGGAGAATGATGTTGGCTCTTCCTTCATGGCAAGAACAACTCAAGATGATGACCCCGATGACTCTCCCTCCTCTCCAATCATTGGCTCGTGTCTTATGGCAAGGGAAACCAAGGTAATGGAACCTCCACCTTCCCTATCTAGTGTTCTTGATGATGAAAACGAAGATCAAGAAGAATTAACTATGCTTAAGGAACTCTATGATGTTAGATGCACCCTTCGTGGTGAAGCTCTTGTCAAGTTTGATTTCTTGATGGACTCACTCAAAGAAAAGGATGAGTCCATTGAGGAATTAGAATATCAATTGAATGAGAAGGAACGGAGATTCAATCTCCTAAGACAAGAGCTAAAAACCGAAAGGTGCATATCTCAAGGCCTTAAGCAACAAATTGAAACTTATGAACTTGATAAAGTTAAGGACCTAGAAACTATTGATAGGGCTCAATTATTGACCCAAGAGCTCAATGCTTCAAAGGAGGAACTTGAAGTTGCTCATGCTTCTCTCACTAGGGATCTTGACCACCTTGAAAGAGCTAACAAGCTTGTCAAGGATGAGCTCAAGAAACTTGGAGAGAATCATGATCTACTTCAAGAATCCTACAAAAGGCTCTTGGATCAATGAAGGATCCCATTGATGTTGAAAAGCTTGCTTGTTCCTCCATTTCCTTTACTAGTGAGCATGCTAAACTTGTTGAGGAACATGTTCGTTTACAAGAGGAACTTTCTTTGCATGTTGAGACCAATGCATATCTTGAGTCCTTGGTGACCAAATATGGTCTTGACTATCATCCTAATGAATCTTCTTGTGAGCAAGCATCTATTCTTGAGGAAAATGTTAGGCTAACAAAGGAACTTGCAAAGTTCACCACCGCCAAGAACAAGATGGGATTGGATGACCTCTTGAGTAAGCAAAGGTCAAACAATCAAAAGTATGGACTTGGATATACTCCCAAGTCTCACAAGAAGAACATCTACAAGAAGGAGAAACCCGCTCAAGATAAGAACAAGAAGGTCACTAACAATGGCAAAGCCTCAAAGGGCAAAGCCACTAGTGGTGCCCACACGGGGCCAAACGATCACTATGCATTATTTGTTGATTATTATGGTGATGTCTATGCTAACTATGTTGGCCCTCCTAATGGCTATGCTTATAGAGAGTACTCAATTTGGGTACCAAAAGATATTGTTGCCATTGCAAAGGAACCCATTAATCGATGGGTTCCTAAATCCTCTACTTGATCTTGTAGGGGTATTCCTCCGGTGGTCCAAAATGGGTGTTTGATAGTGGATGCACCAATCATATGACCGGAGGAAAAGGTGTGCTTGATCAATTCATTGAAGATATCCACAAGAAGTCAAGCATTACCTTTGGTGACAACTCAAAGGGAAAGGTACTTGGGTATGGCAAGGTAGCAATCTCTAAGGACTTGTGCCTTGAGACGGTTATGCTTGTTGAACACCTTGGCTATAACTTACTTTCTATATATCATCTTGCCGATGCCGGTTACAATTCATATTTCACTAAATATTATGTGCAAGTCTTTAGGAGTGACAATCTCAAATTGGTCCTTGTTGGATTTGTGGAGAACAACCTTTATGTGGTTGACCTCTCGAAAGAGAGCCCCTCCTTCTCCACATGTCTAATGGCGGCCAAGCATGACGAAGGATGGTTGTGGCATCGCCGCCTTGGTCATGTTAACATGAGGAATCTTAAACAACTCCTAAAGGGTGAACATATTGTGGGACTAACCGGTGTTTCTTTTGAGAAAGATCGTGTTTGTAGTGCATGTGTAGCCGGAAAGCAACTCAAGAAGAAGCATCCCATCAAGAGTATTGTTACCACATCTAGGCCTTTGGAGCTCCTTCATTTGGACCTCTTTGGGCCATCACACTATGATACTCTTGGTGGAAGCAAGTATGGACTTGTCATTGTTGATGATTACTCAAGATACTCTTGGGTCTTTCTCCTTAAGTCTAAGGACGAGACCCATAGAGAGTTCATCACCTTCGCCAAGAAAGCTCAACGTATGTATGAATCCGAGATCAAGGCAATTAGGACCGACAATGGCACCGAGTTCAAGAACTACACTATGCAAGAGTTTGTGGATGATGAGGGCATCAAGCATGAGTTTTCGGCGCCATACACCCCTCAACAAAATGGTGTTGTTGAAAGGAAGAACCGGACTATCATTGAGATGGCAAGAACCATGTTGAGTGAATTCAACTCACCCCACAACTTTTGGGGAGAAGCCATCTCTACGGCCGTCCACTACTCCAACCGGCTCTTCCTCCGTCCCCTCCACAACAAAACCCCATACGAGCTCCTTACCGGTAACAAGCCTAATGTCATGTATATTCGTGTCTTTGGATGCAAATGCCTTGTTAAGAACAACAAAGGAAAGCTCGGTAAATTTGAAACTAGAACCATAGAGGGTATATTTGTTGGATATGCGGAGAACTCTCACGCCTATAGATACTACAACCGGTCCTCCGGGACTATTGAAGTATCTTGTGACGTGGTGTTCTTGGAGGATAATGGCTCCCAAGTGGAGCAAGTCGTTCCATGTGTTGCAGGTAATGATGTTGATCCATCTAGTGCCATCAAGCATATGGGCATTGGACACATCCGGCCCATGGAGGTTCATAACGATGATCAAGATGATGGAGTAGATGTCTCAAGCACGCCACAAGTAGAGCCTAGCTCAACTCAAGCCGAACCATCAAGTGCAACTCAAGAACCATCCTCCACTCAAGATGAGTCTCAATCCGAAGAACAAGAAGAAGATCCTCATTCCATGGAGCAAGATCATGATGACGATCAAGAAACATCCTCTACTCATGATCAAGCTCAAGTGGTCCCTCATGATCAAGTACTTGCAAGAGATGAATTCATTGATCATGAAGGAACCATTCGGAAGATCAAGGCCGCTACAAGGGCAAGTGACATGAAAGTGGATCAAGTCCTTGGTAGCATCTCAAGAGGAGTGGTAACTCGTAGACACCATGCATTACTTATCACTTATTGTCAACATCATGCTTTTGTGTCTAGTTTTGAGACCCCTTAAGGTACATGAAGCCTTGGTTGATCCGGATTGGGTAATTGCCATGCAAGAAGAATTGGAGTGTTTCACTCGTAATGAAGTATGGTCTCTAGTTGAGAGACCCAAGGATCATCGCATCAATGTCATTGGGACCAAATGGGTATTCAAGAACAAGCAAGATGAGAATGGCATTGTTATACGAAACAAAGCAAGGTTAGTGGCGCAAGGGTTTGCCCAAATAGAAGGTATGGATTTTGAGGATACCTTTGCGCCGATGTCCGTCTTGAAGCTATTCGTCTTTTGCTTGCATTTGCATCTTTCCACAATTTCAAATTATATCAAATGGATGTGAAAAGTGCATTTTTGAATGGTCCCCTAAAAGAAACCGCATATGTGGCTCAACCCCCGGGTTTCGAAGACCCATGCCGACCCAACCACGTGTATTTACTCCATAAGGCACTCTACGGTCTCAAGCAAGCTCCACGTGCTTGGTATGAGTTCCTTAGGGATTTCTTACTACATGATGGGTTTTGCATGGGTACGGTCGATTCCACCCTTTTCACCAAGCGGGTTAAAGGGGGTGGCCTCTTTATATGTCAAATATATGTTGATGATATTATTTTTGGTGGAACTAACCCCAATCATAACAAAGCTTTTGAGCTATTGATGACTAGGAAATTTGAGATGTCCATGATGGGAGAGTTGAAGTTCTTTCTAGGCTTCCAAGTGAGGCAACTTGCAAAAGGCACCTTCATCTCTCAAGAAAAGTATGTGAAGGACATGCTCAAGAAATTCAACATGACCAATGCAAGTCCAATGAAGACACCCATGCCCGTAAAGGGGCAACTTGGTTCATGTGACGGTGAGAAGGATGTGGACATAAAGGTATACCGCTCCATGATAGGATCCTTGCTCTACCTTTGTGCCTCTAGGCCGGATATCATGCTAAGTGTAGGGATGTGTGCTCGTTTTCAATCCGCTCCCAAGGAGAGCCATTTAGTGGCGGTCAAACGGATACTAAGATACCTTGTTCTCACTCCTACTCTCGGGCTATGGTATCCAAAGGGGTCAACCTTTGAACTCATTGGCTATTCGGATTCCGATTGGGCCGGTGATAAGGTTGATCGGAAGTCTACCTCCGGGGCTTGCCAATTTATTGGCCGGTCATTGGTGAGTTGGTCATCCAAGAAACAAAACTCCACCGCCCTATCCACCGCCGAAGCCGAATACATATCCGCGGCATCTTGTTGCACTCAATTGTTAAGGATGAAGCAAACCTTGAAAGACTATGGTGTGTCTCTTGGTACGGTGCCTCTTCTTTGTGACAATGAAAGTGCAATAAAGATCGCCAACAACCCGGTTCAACATTGTCGCACCAAACATATTGACATTCGCCATCACTTCCTACGTGATCATGTTGCCAATAAGGATATTGATCTCACTCATGTGGGAACAACCTACCAATTGGCGGATATTTTCACTAAGCCTTTGGATGAAGCCCGCTTTGTTAACTTGAGAGGAGAACTTGGTATTCTTGATCCTAAAAACTTGGATTGATTAACTTCTTGCACTATATTCTTGCATTTATCTTGCTATCTAGCTTAGAGGCATAGCACATATGGGGATAGTCATCTTACCATGTCTTGGTATGATGCATACCTATGTGTGCAACATAAATAGACCCAATGTCATTATATGGACCCAAGCATGTCTCTTCGAGGTCTCATGACATTTGCGCTTTCACATAGGGGGAGTAATCCCCCGCCCCTCATTGAGCCTTCATTACAACTTGATTTGACTATATAAGGCCAAATGATCTTATTGCAAAAACTATTTCAAAATGCTCTTATGATTCTTGATATACTTCGAATCATGCCCATTGTAGCTATTTGTATCTTGTTTGCATTTTCACTCCAATGGGTATGCCTAGAGAACTTTGTGTTTTCCAATCCCATGTCTATGCTCATCTCATCATTATCTATCTATCTATATGTACATGTCATCATATGAGCACTCACACACATTTACACAAAGAATAGGGGCAAAACGAGGCAAAATGACACATTTTTGGGAAAATTGTCTCTGGCCGGTCACTGGCCCGGTCGGACCGGCCTGTGCGCCGGGTCGTCCGGTCACTGGCCCGGTTGACCGGGTGCCCGACCGGCCGTGCGGGCTGTTATGTTTTGAAGAGGATACCCCTTGGGGATCTTCTTCCTCATTATCCCCCACCTCTCCAACCTCCATGGCCGCCGCCTCCACCATCTCCACCACATCCTAGGCACTTCCCACCACTAGATTCTCCCCAAACTTCACACAAACATAGATCGGGATCTCGCAAGCATCTTCACCAAAGCATTTGGTCCCTCTCAAGCTAGTTTGGGAGATCGTGAGGATTTGGTTCTCAAGCCTTCTTCACGAGTTCCTCTTGCTCACTTGGGCCAAGAGGACAATGTCTTCGGGTAAATCTTTCTCCCTATCCCTCTCCCTCTTGTTTCCCCTCCCACATTGCTCATTTTTGAGGAAAGTTGAGAAAAATTAGGGTTAGGGTTAGGGTTAGTAAGTCCTCATGCCACCTAGAGTGTCACACCCCTCCTATGCACATTGTTCACTCTCCTGGTATAATCTATGTTCAAGTTTGTGAGTTTTTGCATGATTTTATGTCGAATTTCTGGGCAAACGTTACAACTCAGCATGACCCGGTCCACAGCCCGGTCGACCGGCCTCTCGACCGGCTGGTCCGGCGCACAGCCCGGTCAAACCGGATGGCCAACCGGCTCGTCCGGTCTGTCGTCCGGTCGGACCGGCTCCTGCGCCGGCTCGCTCAGCTTTTTCGCATGATCTCGTCGAGACACTTGAACCTAGGCTATGCTTTTGGCTTCCTCACATATGCTGATGACATGTACACTTACCTCTTTGCTATCCTCTCCCTATTATGCTAATTCACAGGTGATGAATGGACTGAAGCGAACCCTGGCCATGTTGCCAAGAGAGGGAGGAGCTCCGGGGTTCCACCCCGGCGCTCTACTAGTCGTGCTCCTCTGACTAGGGGTGGCAGCTCAACTGGAGGCCGAATCAAGAAATCTGTCAATAAGAGGAAAGATAAAGAGGCAGCACAGGATGGTGATGAGGTACTGCCAGATTTCCATGTTGGCAGTGTGCATATTGGGGCATGGAGAAGACTCAGAGAGTCCAACCCCTATCGCTTTGCGGAACCCACTTACACAGGTGGAGATCAATTCTTCTGGACCAACACACAGCAAGTCATGTGGGAAGAATTCTATGACTCCCGCGAGTACATGAAGAAAGGCACCATTGTTATGCCCAAGGCCATCAAGGATGTCATTGGAATGTATGAAGCCACCAAGTTCCGCTTTGTGGTTGCGACCTTGAGGCGGATGGGGTTGTATGATCTTATGTGCTTGACACCTACTGATGGGTGCTATTGTCCAACCTTGGTGAGACAGTTCCACTGCACAGTCTTTTTCCATGATGATGCAGCTCGGACTATGACTTGGATGACGGGCAAACAGCAATACACTTGCAACTATCTTGATTTACGTGAAGCCTTGGGGTTTGGTGGAGGGCGTACTTCGGCTTCAAGATATATTCTCCGCAGAAGTTCAACCGTGGGGACATTGCTGGTTGCTATCCGCCGGAGCCCACACCTGGACCTCCCACCATATCCGGGATGTACTACTCCTACCTCTTGCTTGCCAAGCTCTTCCGTGAGACTCTCATCAGCAAGTCCGGCGATACAAGTGAATGCCGTGCATACCATCTGAACTTGATGTACTACTGTCTCCCTGAGCACCGGCAACCTATTGATGGCTGTGATCTCATCTACTGCGAGTTACGGCGCTGTGTTCGCGAGAGGTTGACTCCTAACCTTGCCCAGTACGTTCAGCTGCTCATCAACAAGGTTGTGCCCGCACCTCTCAATGTTTTAGGTGAGCGGGTCAGGATGGAAGCATTCAAAATCCCTGCCCAAGGTGATAACCCGGATGTACCGGAAATGATGCCTTCTGAGCGCCGGTCCAAGGCACGCCATGACCATGCTAGCTCCAGCTCCTCTCGTCGCCCACAGCGTGGTGTCGCACGGTTCTTCTCTCGCTTATGGCAGATGTGCAAAACTACACATGATGTTGCACATCAAAGTCTCGCTTTGAACCAAGAGACAAGGAGGCGCCAAAATGAGTTCATGGCTGCTAGGAATGTGCCTATCCCTCCTCCTGGCCCTGAGTTGGAGCCTGTCCATGCACAAGACTGGGAGATGCCTCCTCTCACTGATGAGATGTTCCAGAACTTTGATCCTTCTCTGTACTTTGGTGGTAGATTTGCTCCTGCACCTCCTGCTGATGATGATGATGAAGAGGATGATGACGGTAATGAGGATGATGATGAAGAGGATGATGATGAGGATGATGATGACGAGGATGACGATGGGGATGGTGATGGCAACTCTCCATCCGCGGTGCCCCACTTCTATTGATGGGACGCTAGCATCTCTCCTTTTTTCTTCGCCTTTTTGGTGTTCCGATGCCAAAGGGGGAGAAGAGAGTAGAGTCTAGAATTACGGGGTTCTTTCGTTGTCACAAGCCATGGGAGTTGCTTTATTTGGATTTTATATGGCTTGTGCGTATTTGCTTTGATTTCTCAAGAACCATTTGCTACTTTGAATGATTCATGTAATATGTATGGACGACTATTATGTGTGCTACTCTATGCTAGGATAATCATGCTTTATGCTTATATATGTTGATATACTTGTCCATACCATGCTTGTTTCCTAAAGATATTGGGGGAGCTTCTCATATTCCACAAATGGTGCACTTTGCATTCAAACGCAAACTCTCCAAGTGCACACATTATGGGGGAGCTGTCGTAATATCTTCTATGGAATCAAGGTTTAGAGCTTATCATAATATCTATGTGTTACTCTAGCTCGGTTTGTCATCGTATACCAAAAAGGGGGAGATTGTAAGGGTATTTCACCCTTATCCATTATTTTGGTATCTATGACACCGTGCTAGAGTATTTGGACTAATACATGCCTACAAGATGACTTTCAGGTATTAGCCAAAGAGGTATGATGGTGTAGCAATGGAACAAAAGGCAACGGGAGACCCCCCCAATTCGACGAAAAATCAGCTAGTTTTTCTGAGCCAGGCCGGTCACAGATCCGGTCGGACCGGCCCTGGCACCGGGCAGCCCGGTCGCCAACCGGACCCTGGACCGGTGCCATCCGGGCGACATCCAGTAAAGAAACGGAGCCATCCGGCGCGCGTCCGGTCACCAGCCCGGTTTCGGACCGGCTGCTCCGGTCCACGGCCCGGTCTGACCGGGCGCCTGACCGAGCGGCCCGGTCAGCAACCGGGTTCTGCGCCTGTGACATCCGGGCGACATCCAGTAAGCCCAGAAGCCTGCCCGGTCAAGTCCCGGTCCCAGCTCCGGTTGGAAACCGGCCGGCCCGGTCTGTGGCCCGGTCTGACCGGGCTGTGGACCGGCCTGTCCGGCGCAAAATCCGGTTGACCGGGTTTCTCGAAGAATCTGCTGATGTGGCAAGTGACCAACGGCCGTATTTAGAAGAACACTATAAATAGGTCTTCTCCTACCTCTGAACAGTTAGGCACTATACTACAAGCTGTTCTTGAGCTCTCTCTCTCATACTCCATTGCTAGAAACACCAAAAGCCTCAGATCTCCCTCCTCCTCCACCCAAACTCAAATCCCTCTGGGGAATCATTAGAGGAGGACCCGATCTACCGTTCTACCAAGCCAAATCTCATTCCCCCTTGTATTCATTGAGAAGCTTGCTTCCTAGGGTTCCTTGGAAACCCTAGGTAGGCAAGAGGAGTCCGGAAGCATCCGGGCTGTGGATTTGCTCCGGGCAAGATTGTGAAGGTTTGGAGGCTACCTCAAAGTCTACCACAAGTGAGTGAGCTATTCCTTCGTGGGATAGGCTCCGGAGAATAGGGTGAGCCTTCGTGGCGCGGGGAATCCTTCGTGGGACCTCCACTCCTCCAAACGTGACGTACCTTGTTGCAAAGCAAGGGAACACGGGAATACATCCTCGTCTCCGCGTGCTATCGGTTATCTCTAACCGAACTCCTTACTTGTGATTTAACTGCCTGTGAGAGCCTTCGTGCTCGAGTTAGTTGTATCCTCATATAGGTTGCTTCACCTAGTTTGCATTAGGCTCATCTTTATTTTCCGCAAAGCCTAATATTGCAAAGAAAGAATTAAAATTTGTAGAAACCTATTCACCCCCCCCTCTAGGTTTACCATCTCTATACTTTCAGTATGTTTTCCGACTAAAACCGCATAGCTGGATATTTCCGCCTAGGCGTGTATGAAAGTTGTGATTTTCAAAATCGTCCTTTTTGACGTAAGCTTAAGTTTTCTGGTGAAAATATTTTCTGTTGCAAACTCATGGATTCCTGGTAGCGATTTCCGGCACCTTGGCTTGAGGCATATTTCCGCGGTTATTAACGGATTTCCATTGGGTTTCGTCGCCGCTGGCGAGCGTTTCCGGTTAAAGGTCTTCCGGCTCGTGGAAGGTCAAGTGAGCAAGCCGGAAAAAATAGAAACCAGCACTTGCTTTCAATAAACGAAACATGCAAATAATATTCAAACAGATAGCAGGATAAGTATTTTCCGCCCATGCATAAGTGTTTCGTCCCTATCTACTTAAGAATTTAAGTTATATTACAGACCCACTTCGGGGCCAAAATGATACATCAGTTTGACTGTCTGACAGGTCTCACTCGGAGGATTGATCCTCATCGGAAGCTATGTAGGCGGAGCCATCACCGAAATCGTCGCCAGAGTGGTCGTCGGAGCCCTCAACGGAATGATCAGCGCTTGATCCGGAGCCTTCCTCATCGCCTTCCTCAGCACCTTCTTCTTCGTCCTCCGCATCAGAGAAGCCCTTGGGAAGATCGTGCTTGTTGTACCAGAACGAGTGGTTAACTCGTCCAAGAAAGAGTCGATCGTATCCTTGGGTCTCCGCGAGAATGGCTCTCATGTTGGTGCCCTTGGGAGTTCCGCGTGCAACATCCGCAAACCTCATGGTTGGGAAGTGCGCTTTGCATGTGGCCAAAACGAGGGAAGCAACTCCGCGGGTAGAAGATTCCTGCCAATCCTTGATGAGCTCCGGCACCTGCTTCATGAGCTTGGACATGGTGTCGATCACCGTGGTCTTGGCTCTCTTCAGGGACAATGATTTGGTGACTCCGCGACATGCCTCGAAGAGGTCATCAATTGAACTCCGCGCTTCATCATACGCTTCAGTCCTTTTGAGGGTCGAATCTTTGGTCCATTCGAAGCCAAGACTTGCTGCGAAATAGCACGATCAGTTTCTTCCGCGGACAAAGCAAATTATGAGGAAGCCAGAGTTAAACAGAAAAGGTCCTTACGGAAAATCATCTTGTCAATAGCTTTCGCCTCCGCCCCTGACTCTTGTTCTTCGCCGTTAAGGTCTGGACCCTTTGCTGGCTCTTTTTAAGTTTGTCAGCAAGTTCCGCCATCTTGCGAGCATGTTTCTCCAAGAGCTCCTTCTTCTCTGTAGTTTCCTTCTCGGAGGATTCTTTCAGGAAGTTCTTGAGAGATTCATTCTCCGCCTCTAACACTTGGATCTTGGCAGAAAGGGCGTCGACGGTGGGGCGCTTGGCAATTTCTTCTGTAAGGCGGAAACTCACACAAATTTTGCACTATGATTGTTCAAGATAAGATCCACGAGCAACCCGGAATTCCTACCGTTCAAGCGAGTCTCTAGGATAGATAAAGCTTTCTGGCTATTTTCGGCGTTCTGGCGCAGCCCTTCAATCTCCGTCATTTGCTCCAGCACATGGACACGCAGGTCTTCGTGCAGTTTCCGCGTGTTCTGAGAAGCAGGCAGTGGTTAGCTAGAAATTCAAAATTTTGGGGGCTGGCGACAGGTTTAAATCATTAGATGGGAAAATTATAAATTTCCGCTAAGATGCGCATTTAAAAGCATCAGCTCACACATATTACTCGAAAAAATGTCCAAGCCAATGCTTGGGGGCTAGTGTTACCTGGCGCATATTCTTGTGCTTGGCAAAGAAGATCTTGAGACCACTTTCGAGGTCATTCAATTCCTTCTCTTCCGTGTTCGCAGGTCCCCACACTTGGTCCATCATGGCGGAGATCTCCGCGTGGCGCTGTGAGAGGGGGACCTTTTGCAGAATCGAAAGAGGTGAGGATGAGTCTGGGGCGTGCCGGTGGCACGACTTAGGGACAACTTCTTCTCAACTTCATCAGCCGGAGCTTCAGCTGAAGTAACGGTAGGCTGCTCAGGGGGAGGTGCGGATGAGGATGCACCCTTGTCGGACTCGCCGTGGCCGGTTTCGGCAGTTGGTTCTTCATGGAGGTCATCAAGGTTGATGACGTCCTTAGGATCCGTCTTGGCGGTAGAAGATGCCTTGGGCGGAACCTCCACCTCCGGTGTGACGGGCACAGAAGCCGGAGAGGGCTTCTTTTTTCTTCTTGGGGATCTTGGGGGGCTGGCTTCCGGAGCTTTTGTTGCAAGATAAAAGAGGCATACCATTTAACATATGCTATTCACAGTAACAAAACAATTTTAAGACGGAAACCAAGCGCTTACCCAGACGGTCTGAAAAATTGGTGGATGTCGGTTTGAGCTCGGTTGCTGGTGTCGATGAGCTTGAGGCGCTTCTTCTCCGCCTCCGCCTTTCGGGTAGCCGCGGTGCTAAGCACTTCGCGGGCACGTTTAGTAGCGGGACTGGAGGAAGCACCCCTTTTCCTTTTGGAGGGACGCGGAGCCTCGGGAACTTCCGCGTCGGACGCGACCTCCGGGTCAGTCTTGCCCATGTGTGGGACCCGATAAGAGTTCCGAGTTCGCTCTCCTCAAGGGCTTCGAGCTAAGTTATCCAGCCAACACTTAGAAAAATTTGAGATTGAAAAGGAATCAACAGTTGAGTCAAGGAAACATATCGCAGTCCCGGAGCCGTTGATGTGGATATCCTTGTTGCACACGTGAATCTTGAGGTCACGCGGAATCTTGATCAGCACCCGGAGCCGCCTGTGCAAGGCGTCAGCGGAGAGATTGTCCTTAGAGGTGCGCATGGTATCCTCGCGGCCCGTGTACTGGAACAGCAGACGGTCCCGATATTGCAGGGGATGGATCCGCTTAGTAAACCAGGACATGGTGAGGTCTTTCCCCGACAAGCCCTCGTCCGTAAGCTTGCAGATCCGCCTAATCGCCCGAGTCAGTTGAGGTGACTCAGAGAGATGGGGACATTGAGTCCATGCCGGAGTCTTGATGGGGGGGGCGTCCTTGAAGTCTGGTAACACCTTTGGAGATGCCGGACCCGACATGTCCTTCAGGTAGAAGAAGTTGTCGGACCAGTACCGCACAGACTCGTGACGATCTATGTGCGGGTACACGCTCCCGGGGCGGAGCTTGAAGGTGACGCCGCCGCAGGTGGCCAGCATGGAAGTCTGAGAGACTTTCTCCTTTTTGACGGAGAAGTAGTATTGGAAGAGGGGAAGATCCGGGGTTATCCGGAGGTGGCCTTCACACAACGTTGCGTGGTTACTGATTGCCAAGATGTTGTTCGGAGCGATATGGTAAGGCTGGAGCTCGTACGCCTTCAGGATTTCCGAAAAGAAATCGCTGGGCGGGAAAGAGAATCTGTGCTCAACGAGCGCCTTGGTCACCACCCACTCTCCGGCTTCGGGAGCGGGATTCTGTTCGCCTTAGATCGTCTGCCAGGATCGGAGCTCGGTCTCCGTGGTGAAGCAGGGCCACCACTTCCCTTTGGCTTCGTTATCTCGCTTGCGAGCCTTTGATTTTTTGGTGGCTGCCTCCTCCACTTTCTTCTCCATCTGTTCAGTACCCGCAGTTTCCTCCGGGTTGGCTGACGATCCTTCAATGTTCTTTCCGGAGTCCTTCCGAGGTTCCAGATGAACTGGGACGAGGGGAGGAGGGGCGGAGGAGATGGGGGTCGCCATGATTGGCTCAGTCGAGGGAGGCGGAGTAGAAGAATACATCTGCGAAGAAAATGCGAGCAGGATAAGCTTAGCCGGATCCTATGAAGAAAACCCTAGTCATCCCTACCAACTCCGGTGAGAAGGCAAAGCTTGAGGGCTTACCGGAATGGCTTCCGCGGTGGTTGGGGTCGTCGGCGGCGAGGTTTCTCTGCGGTGGCTTGCCGGACTTAAGAACAAGAAGAACAGCACGCGGCGGCGATGGAGCTCCGGCGAACTTCCGATGGACTCCGGTGCGGCGGAGAAGGAGCTCGGAGGCGGCGCTGTGCTGAGAGGTGAAAAGGGGGCGAATGGGGTGATTAGGGATGAACGGCGGATATTTATGGGCCGAGGGGAGGAGATTCGTGCTCCGCATCCTGTGGTCGGAACGCAAGCGTCGCGCCGTTGGATGAGCGACACGTGTCAAAAACCCTAAGTGTTAAAAATGACTAAGGATAAGTTACCGCTCAAATCGTCCGAAAATGGCGCCAAGATTGGCGGAACCGTTTGAACCCTTTGAAGGTTCCGGGTAGCAGTTCGAAAAGCTGAGAGCTCTTGTCCACGCAGGGGAGTAACCCGGAGACGTTTTGCAATGAAATTGTCGATGGGTGAAGTCCCGCTGGATGAAGGTATTTTCCGACAAAGAGTTGGAAAAGAAGAAAAATATGAAGTTCGAGTTCTTCAAGTTTCTCCGTGTTATCAAGATTGCTAGAAAACGTAAAGCATTAGGCAATGCGGAAACAAGAGGTGAATCTCAGAGAACTCTGGGGGCTACTGTTGTGGGTATACTTCATGGGTGTACCATCGACAGTGCTTAGATCCGGCAAGCCCGGGTGGCCCACAGACGGTGATGTGGCTTGCGGCCCATCGGGTGGCCCAGTTGCTGTTGATCATAAAGGATGAAGTCTAGCCCAGGACAGGGAAGCCGGATCCTAACCGACCTTCGGAGGAGGCCAGATCCATGAAGGCCCATGAGGAACCCGGATCCAGTATGACGTAGGTGGAAGGCGGATCCTTGACGTACACGGCAAGACATTGTACCGTAGTTAGGCAACCTGTAATCCGGCTAGGACTGTTCATGTAAACCCTAGATCCGTGCGCCTTTATAAGCCGAATCCCGGGAGCCCTAGAGGCACAACCACAACTCATTGTAACAACGCGAAAGCGTCCAGATAATTCCAGACAAGCAGCAGTAGGCCTTGCCATCATGCAGGTGTTCCGAAGCTGGGTAAAAACGCGTACCACCGTCCCGTGTGCACTCCGCCCTATGGCCCCTGCTTCTTCTCCCCCTCGTGAGGATCCCTCCTCCGAGGCACCGTCGAATAGGCAACTACATTACTTGCCAATGGTCATGGCTATGGTTGAATGTGAATATGGGTCGTGGAATTTCAGAGTTGCATAGAACATCGTTCCATTTTTTGCACCAGATGTGGTCATCTCTTGATTTTCAATGCATCTTTGCTTTCTGAATGTTTGGATATTGTGTGTGCATGTAGCAGTAGGTTCTTACCGGACCTACATTGCATGCATATTAGTTTCAAGTTGCCAATTAATTTAAGATAAGATTGCTATAGCTAATTAACCTTTACTCTCTTCAGTGTAATGTTGTTGTCAGTTGTGTGAGATGTTTAGGGAATGTTTCTGATCTTTGTAAAGGGGCCATTTAGTCATGATAACTTACTAATTTATTATGGTCTCTACTTTTGTCGAGTTTGCAGATTATTTCTTGAGCTGTTTTAGCAGCGCCGATGGTTCAGATCTATAGAACTCTCTTTGTTTCATTTGACCAAAACTTGCTTTAATTTATACGTAGTATGGAAAAGTGACGCAGGCAATGGGCATGGCCACGGGATAAGCCTCTTTCCTATCGAAAAGCACGCCAAGGCTCTACTCTAGTTTGCACTAGCAGCCATCAAGAAGTAGTCACTTGGGAAAAGTCGAGATTGAACCGGCGGGCATATGAACCTGCCAAGAGCCAGAGTATGATTGGTCCACGTAGAGGTGGGGTCCACAACAGCAGTATGTTTTTTTTCCTATACAACTAGATATACCGATTGAATACATCACGCATGGCCCGCCCGCACTTAAAGCATGTCAGCTTTCCTCTATCTCCTACCTCTCTCGGTGACTCGGTTCTCTTTACGAATTTAATGGCGGACTTGGGACGCGCTTGGGGCGGCGTCGGGGCGAGCTCGGAGCGGGGCTTGGGGCAGCTGCACGGCGCACACGGCGGCGTCCCGCTGGGCGACCGTGCTGCTCCTCGAGGGCTTCGACCTGCTCCACCACCTCGGCTCCTCCCACGGCCGTGGCGGGTGCGCCGGCGTGGCGGACGTGCCCACGTGGCGGAAGCGCACGGGAGGGGCGGCATGGCGGACGCGCGTGGGCGTGCTCGCAAACGGCGCAGCGATGACGACGTGGCGGCCATGGCGTGCGTGCTCGGGGGCGGGGTCAGGAACAGCCTGGCATCGGGGCTGGTGGTCCGCCTCATCCCCGACGGTGTTGCTCGAGCACGGCACACGACGGATGCTGCGACGCGACCGAG